>NW_019174646.1:351649-423610 GCF_002260705.1 Seriola dumerili
ATGTTTATGATTATATCACATCCACATCCTGTGTAGTATTAGCAGGTCCTGGATGCTAACATTAGCAGCTCTGTCCTGCACTCTGTGCAGTTTCAATGCTAACCAAGGTTCCGGGCAGTGACAATAATTTCAATGTTACTAACAGTATCTATTTGTTTTTATATCAACCATTTTGCACAAGTAGCTGTCACTTTTGCAAAATAGTGCACATCTCCCTCTACATTTAGATTTTCATCATCTTTTCATGCAGCATGTAATATGATTTTGTAGTGACCGGGGGTAAACTGCCATGATCTATCAACACAAGCCATTACCATCTTAGCTGCTAGTGACGATGCATGGGCCAAATAAGCAAGGACAAGCTGAGGCCATATCTGCAGGTTTCACATACGGAGATGAATTATTCCTTTGAAAGAAAATTGGGTTTGAACTAAGCTCTGCTGGAGCGAGACAGGGCCTTGTTCCCTACCTCTAATATATTTACAAAATGGACGCACCGAGAGGGAAAGTGTGTGTGTGTTTATGTGTTTGTATGCATACAAAACAGAGCTGAACGGGAGCCAAATGCAGCCTGAATATGGATTTTTCCCTTAAGTCCATTTATGAGCGGGAATAAGAGCAGGGTGAGCCAATAAGAAAAGTGGTTTCAGCGCTGAGACCCAGACAGATAAAGAAAAAAACAATGGCTTGTTTGATAGAAAGCCTTAAAATGGTTACTGAATCAGGGGATGGACAAGAACATCAGCTGCAACGCGCCCCACCATCTGTCAACAGCTTTCATGTGGATGTTTGAGAATGACCTCACAGGGTCGCAGAGATGGCACACACACATTCGCTCTCTCACAAACACACTTTTATCCACAGGGGTCAAACTTTACAAGAGAGAGAGAAGAAAAAAGATTTCCTTTCATAACCTCCAGTGCTTCCTGTGACCCTCTCCTTCCTCAGCCTTCTTTCTCTCCACCTCGGCTCAGTTTTCCCAAGAGAGAATCCATTTATTTTTCGCCCCCACCCATCCCCCATCCCCTCTCTTATTTTTTACTCTGCCATCTTCACCCTCTTCTCTCTTTTCAGACGTCAAGAGCATCTCTGCTGTGTGGTGTGGACAGCAGTGCCAGTTTGTCTAAACTAAACAAAGGATCTGTCTCTCCTGGTCTATTATTGTCTCCTTTCTCTCATCTAATACCCTTGATCCTTCTTTCATTCCTCCGAACCACGCAAAGTCTCTCCCCATCCCTTCACTCATTCTCTTTCTCATTTTTCGCACTCCCTACTGCATCACCTGCCTGTCTTTCAGATGCTATGGAGACGGCCTATAATTCGCTGCAAGCTTATGTCAAGTGTTTGTGTACAAAACAGTAACAGCAGCAATCACAGAGCATAACTTACAACATCCTGCCAGGCCTAGTTAGTTTTGGCAAAGACTCCTGGAGACACAACAGAGATTGACGCGATGGATAAACGACGCACACAACAAACATCAAGATCAGTTGTTCTGTCTGCAGCAGTAAAAATAATCTAGACTGCAAACCTCAGTAGTTATGGTATGATGTTATTACTTTCCTCATTAAGGATATATGAACATTTTTTAATCAACAGTGATGATGATAGAGTAGCCAATAAAAAAGGCAAGCTGCCCTCCAAATGTCTTTTTAAAATAAATTTTTCCCACTTTGACTCACTCATAATTAGTCATTCCCTCTCAGCAAGTTTTCTGTTGCTGGGAGCGTCCTCAAAATCTGAATACTAAGATGAGAAGAACATTGTGGATGAAAAAGTTGATTTTTATTTTGGTTCCCTGTCTTTGTTAAGGAGGAGGTTTCTTATTTTTGATTGACAAATATTTTTAAGATGTAAAGTATAAATAATATATTGAGCAGCACAGGGTTTCTGTGTTCTGGCAACCCAGGAGTAGGTGAAACAGTCATGCTACATTTAAGCGCTATGCTGTGATGATAATGAACTTTTTGAATGACAGACCCAGCGTGACATGTTATACAAAGTCGTCAGATGTGTATTATGCAGTACTGATATATATGGAACTGTAGGATCAGTTTGCAGGTGTGCAGAATCAATCTCTGTATATCTTTATCCTCAAAGAAAGTCATCGAGGGTGGTAGAGGTGAAGAGACTGACAGAACAAGAACAGGTACATCCTCTGATCCTCTCACCTCCTATCTGTCTCACCTCCTCCGTCCCCCGTGAATATGGATGTTCATGTGGGTGGGCATGTGTGCAACCGTGCGTGTGTGCATGCAGAAAGGCGAGTGTGCATGCTCTTTACCCGTTTTTCCACAGCCTGTCACTCAGGGAGCCCTCTCTGCAGCTCAGGGAGCCCTCTGCCTCTAAATAGGTGAGGGTCTATTTTATGAGCCCTTAACAGCCAGCACTCAGGCCAGATGGTGCGCTTATCAGTCTACTCTGTGTGTCTGAGTGTGTGTGCAGCATCAGGGAGAAGGCAAGAAGTAAATATTTGTCAAAAGCAAAGAGACAGCTGGTTGTCTGGGGGACTTTAGAGTAACAAGACTGTTGCTTAATAAGCAGAGCACACACACAGTGACACTAGTGGCAATACATATTTTCGAGGCTGAGAGAGAGAGAGGAGAAAGAGGCAGATATTTTTCTGTAGTTTTATGTCTGCTTCCACATATAAGACACAGGTTCAATGGGAAATCGTTGCATACATAGTTACACACATTTTGGAAAACTGGAAAACAGAGCTATAAGTAATGTAGATTCATGTCTGTGAATAAAAATATGTGCTCAATGTGTTTAGCTGCTGTGGTTTATATATGTTTGATCAGATATAGAGGATTTAAAGCTGCTAGAATCAACACTTATTTTAATAATGGATCAAATGACTACATGGGGTTGCTTTAGTGACAAATCCACAGATAATATCACCTGACGTCGCATTTTCCCTCAGCTCTGCGGTGCTCTTTAGCTCCTTTCAGCTCATTTTGGTTTAATGACCCACAACTTTATTGTTTTGGGACTCTCTCTGCTCCTGTGTCATTTTCAGACATAGCAGGTAACTGTTTATATCAAAAACACTCTCTAAAACAGCCACTGTACACTACTTACTCAGCACCAAATAGTCAACAGATGCAGTTATCAAATCTGTGCAACTAGAGGAGCATTTAGCAAAGAGCAAGATATTTCCCTCAGGAGATGCTGAAATTAATGCTAATGTTGCTTCATATCTACTGGATGTATAAATAGGCAACTTTTTGCTAACAAGTTTGCCATAATAGCTTCGGAGGTGATTTTATGTCACTGTTGTGTTCACAGCTCGTTTACTTTGCAGCCAAATGGTAAAATAAATAAATAAATAAATCAGTAAATGCAGATATAACTTTTGTGTGAGAGAAAATGAGACTGTGGTTTTAGAAACAGTTAGCATTGCAGCTATTTACTGACCTAACACAGGTGTTTGTAGTGACTGCTTGCAGTGTGTCAGAGGTCGTGTCCATGTTGTTGCCAGGTTTTAGAATCATTAGCAAACAAGATACAGCAATGCAGTATCAGAATTTTAGTCTTTTGAAGCAGCCCCCTGCTTGCAGTCTTTATGCTAAAATAAGCTAAATGCATCTCTGCACACAAAGAGATGTCACTGACACCTTCTTATGTTACTCTGAATAAGGCAGCACTTCCTTTAAGGAAAGGAAATGTAAAATTTAAGGAAGATCAGGGGTAAGGAGGGGGAAAGAGGACCACTTACTGAACATTGTATCCACTGCCACCTGTAAAGTTTTTCACTAAAGACCTATTTCAGCTCTGTGTAATTGATGGCAAGTAAAATTATTGCTCCTAATCTTCCCTTCTCATAAAAACTAAACGTCTTCCTTTATCTCTCTCCTGTATACCGCACCTCAGTGCAGCCTCCACTGTGACACAATTAAATCAGATTTAACCTTGTTCGGAGCAGAAGCTCCTGTCCCTGACTGGTCCTCAGCCAGCAACAGCCACCTGATCATCCTTTAATGAAGCTGTCTCTCCTCACCATATCTGTAAACCTCTTGGCATCCTGTTAATGCCTTTTAATAAAAGCATGTAAGTGCATAGGTGAAATGAAACTTCCCAACTGACAGACAGTGCAGAGTTCTGGGTTATTACACACAAAGTGGAGGTGTCATGTTACCAGTCACGTTATGCTTCCCTCTATGTGTCTTTTCCTCTCTTCCTTTGGACACACACACACACACACACACACACACACACACACACGCCCTCTAGATCCATGGGGGGGGGGGACGCACTGTGGTCTCTATGGGCAACCACGGTCACTGCAAGTCAGATTATCTTTCCACTGTTCATGTTTTGATGCACTGGCAATGAAGTCTGGCTGAAAGGTAAGATAACCAGGGCCTCTCACCATGGTAATGAACCATATTGGACCATCATCACTTCTCGCTGCCATGGCAACAGCCTTGGCTCCCTATAGGCCACTACATACAGTATGCCTGAAAAAAAAACCCAGCGCATTTGTCTTGCAGTGTTAACCTATAAATATAAGCCGAGTGGGTTTACGGTACTGTATGTCAAGTGACATTTAGATGGAGGATGCAGTATGTGCATGCAACTGGTTTTTCCACCTTGTTTAATTGTAATAGAATTAATCTGTGAGACACAAGCACAATTCAAAAAAGACATGACATTTGCTTCTGGTGATCACTAAACTATTATCTCAGTTGAATAGAAATGCATCTCCTTTCAATTGGTTTAACCAGCAGGTAATAAAAAGTGTAAATTGGTTTCATGATGAATACCAGTCACATGGAGCTGTTCCCAGAATCAGCTTCAACAGGTGGATGTGTTGGTGGGTCAAAGCTTGAGACTGATTTAACATTTGAAAATAGAGAAATAACTCCCTCTCGTGGTCATTTTTCTTTCCTTCACCTGCTCAAATTACAGGCACCAACCATTCCCTCTGACAGGCACTTTGAGACAAACACATACAGTTGGCTCCCTCTTGTGGTCACAACCGTTAGCTTCCAATGTGGAATAATTTCATTATTTCCTGAATCAAAGTTTTAACCAAAATTAATCAATGGAAAGATGATTTTAGAGCATTTATATCAATGCAGATATGGTTACCATGCCGTAATCAGTAAGGTTATAATAAAGTTGTCATCATTTCCATTCAATATTTAAAAAAATGTATATTAATACATGTTAAAATCAAATGTCACGTATTTAGAAATCGTTATCGTAAATAAAAGTATACATGTTTTTTAACTTAGATGCAATTGGAAGTGTGAGAGGAGAGGAAGTGCAACATCCTCCCCTGAGCTCTTCAGGATGGGTGGAGTTCAACCACTTCCCACATCATATTTCTGGTCTTTTTTAACTTTGTGGTCTTGGTTTCTCTACCTTTTTCTCAAAAACAAATACACACACACACACACACCCATATAACCACCCAGAGACAGAAGGAAACAAACTCACACACAAGACTCTGGGTTATATTGTTCTAAAAAAAAAAGTGAACTGAAAGTGTGCTACAAGCGGCTGTGTCAATCCCACCATATAGCTTTGTACGTGTACATACACGTGTATATTGGTGGTTACACTGACCCCTGTTAACCCCTGCATTCAGGCAGGGCAGTTGTGTTTTATATAAAACCTGACTGAAATTCTGTCCTCCATTTGTGCTACCCTCCTTTCTCTCTGCCACTGCCGACAGGTTTATATCAGGTTAGGTAACAGACTGTAACTGTGTACTCTACATCAACAACTGCTTCCAATAAGCAAAACACAATAAAGCCGACAGCTCATTAAGGCTGCATACAGCCTCCCTGTGACTTATCATTGCTTCTTCTCTCTGTGCTACAGAGCAAAGCCTTGAGCTTTAATAAGCCATCTCCTAAAGTCAATATGATACCAGCAAACATTTAGTCTTGTGTTTGTTCGATGGTCACAACTCACCATCGTTCCCCGCAATATAGAAGGGGCACCAGGAGATAGAGTAAATGCCAGGCTCCAGAAATAGCAGCAGCCCATTTGCTCTTTTCCATGATGCTGGCAGACAGATAACATTTACACCTGGCCCCACAAAACTAGGCTAGACAACGATAAGAAGAAGAAGGCACCTCCTCTTATCATGCTCCATTGCTCCTTTTAAAGAAGGCCTCTTTCATATTTTCTCAAAACCTATTTTCCCCAGGCCCTAGTTCAATCTCGGCCTCATTCTTGTCGCTCATCCTGCCTGTCAGTCCACACAGCAATTCAACTCAGGTGAACGTATTTAATCCTTTTCTCATATGTGCAAACTGGAATCAAGTCAAATGGAACAGTACACAAGATGATGCAGTTCTAAAAAAGAGGGATCGTAAAGTATATCAGTAAAATAGTCAATGAATTGCTATCAGAAATCAAATCAATCTAGCAACATAAGGGCTGGCTGCAGCCTCATTCTTGAAAAGCAGAGAGGAGAACACCACAGGTGCCTGTAGAGCCACATCACAAAGCTGCCAGCAGTGTGTCTGAGAGGACAACGCTCTAAGATGTAAGCTGCAGCTCTGCTTGGTCTGAGCAGAGAATGGCATGGAGGGGGGGCCAAGGAGGACCGAAATAATGTATGACAAGTATCAACGTCTAATTAAGAGCAGTGGGCTGCAGACTCTCTCATGGGCACAGACACAGACACAGACACAGACAGACACAGACAGACACACACACACACACACACACACACACACACACACACACACACACACACACACACACACACACAGATGCATGTTAAGAACAGATGGGAGGAAGAGGCAGGCACACAGTTGGCCAGATTGAAAATCCAGCAGGTAAAACAATTTGTGGTTGAGACTGAGAAATAAAATACTCAAGTTATTTGTTCTGGTAAATCTACTGTGGACAGACAGTAGAAACAAGCAGCTCTTACATGAAAAACTAGGAACTAGACACAGACACAGAGGTGTGATAGCTTTCCTTATAGAAACAGATTAAACCCTCAGACTGATACCATTATAGTCATCCCATGTATCCTCGCACAGAACAAAGCAATCATCTGATCTGTATCAGCCCACTGTGATGAACAGTGCTGACTGAAGAACTATAAGATTGGAGTCATCAAATATCCGGAACAACGACACTGTGTTTTATTACCCTCTGCTCCTATACACTGTGCTCTATACTGCAATACTCCATTCTATTCAATTCAGCTTTCCTGTGGTCCACTTCACTTAACTGCACTTTACTTCTTAAGTTCACTAATCCCTTCTCCTCTCCTGCTATGATACACAATTTAAATGTATTTGCATTATAGTGCAGGTCTATCATTTAGAAACAAACCATGAAATCTGTACTGTTACCAAAGATAGCTCTATGCACTATCATCACCTCATAGAGAATTTACATAATCATGAAAGCAACTTATACACCATAACCTCAAATAAAGCAGGATTGGTAGCCCTCCTTGTCAATAGCAAATCTTAAAGGAGCAAAACCAGTTCTATACTGAGCCACTCATTTTTTTTTCTACATAGTATTAAAGCATCTATGCATATGATGTAAAAATAGGGACAAAATGCACAGCAGTTACTCACCACAGTTTGCGGGGCATCGTCGCACAGTATTAAGAAGCTGATCAGGTGCAACCTCTCCCCCTCTCACTGTGTGTTTCATCCTGTCTCTCCTCTATTGTTCGTGTTTGTCCACTTATAATATTCATTCACCCTCTCCACCACTTCAGGACAAAACAGATGCATGTTTGCTCATACGCACACGCACACGCACACGCACACACACACACACACACACACACACACACACACACACACACACACACACACACACACACACACACACACACACACACTTAGACTACAGCGACACACAGGTGTGATTATTCAGTTATTAATGAGGTGCTGTGTGTGTGTGGTGAAGGTGGAGTGATCTCTTTGTAGTAACCATGAGCAGAAGAGAGGAAGAGGAGCACTGGGGATTAATGATACAAGAGAGAGAGGGAGGAGAGAAAGTTGGAGCAAGGGAGGAATAAAAAGATCACTGTGAACTGACGGCAGGCAGGACAGAAAGGGGAAAAGAGAACAAAATCAAATCCTCACATCTGCTCCCCTGCAGCCACAAACTTTGAAGTGAGCCATCTATCTGATGTTTTTGTTCCCTTGGCCTTCCACTTTGCTTTTTTTCCTTTTTCTTTTTTGTTCCCCCCGTCCTTGTTGGATCTATTTCCTTGTACAGTTTCATTTCAGGAGTTTAGCAGACCAAATAAGTCAAAATAAGTCAACTAAGTAAGTTTATGGAATATGACAAACTGTGTAGCATCAAAAAGCATCAGATATATCTGTCTTTTTGTGTACTCTCTGGCTCTTTTGTCCAATCTTTCCTTCCTCCCCTCTTGTTATTTCTACAGACTTTAGTATTGTTTTCTCACCTGTTAATTTCAGAAGGGCATAATTTGCATTCTTTAATATTTCCATGTGTGTTGAAGCTCTCAACAGATCACAACTAAAGAATGGTCATTTTCATTTTGCAAATTTTATGTCACCCTGTAAGCACATCAAGATTCCCACTATGTTGCAAATATCTTTTGTACCCTGCGGACTGACATCTCTGATCCTCTCTTTCTTAACTTGTCTCTGCGCTGTTTTCTTACATCTAACACCTGGATCCAACACACGCATGCACGTACGCACACGTGTCAATGCCATTCAGAATCCGGGCAGAGGAGCAGCTCAAGCAGGAGTCACGACTCACTCATTCATATTCAGAGCCACTCCAGAGTAGACGGTCTAATGACACCTGGCCAGGGACCGGGGGAGACATGCGTGAGAACACCGCAGATAACAGACAAGTCTCTGAGAATTTTTTTTAGAGCTAAGGCTTTGTGTCTAAAACGCAGCTGACTACAAAGCTGCCTTGTTTAGCATTTTATCATTGCAGCCGTCTGAGACCGGTCCAGCATTTTAATCCTCTGTCTCACACGTATATTCATGCTCTAGATTATCAAATGGTTTGACTTTGACCAAAGACTTTGACCAACAGAAACTTCAGTGACCAAGTTTCATAGTAAGCACTGTCATAGATTTCAACCTATATTGTTTGTCTTCTTATTCTGTAGAAATCCAAGACAATCACTTGTTCTAAAGTGTAAATACAAACGATGAGCTGCTACCAGCTTGGCACTTAATCAGCTCAGAATAAAACCCTGGATCTCTGGCATAGAAAAGCAGCCAAGTGTATTTAATATTACTGCAAAAAGCTTCTTTCTTATCATGTCGGTCTGTAATTCGAGCCCTTAAAGGGGCTATTTGTAAGTTTTCTCTGCCGCTGAAGGTGGTTTCTTGACTGGAACAGGTAGTGGTGATTGTTGCTTGACAAGAACTTCAGCCATCATCATTTTTATAATACAAGAGGGTACAATACGTCCTTCCAAGCATCTTCACGGAAGATTGGAGGCTACAGTGACTCACCATCGGAAAGTGACAAGAGGAGCCGGGGCTGGCTGGTTAGGGTGCTAACTCCAGTAGAAGAAAAAACGTGATAAAGACAAGAGTTAAGATTGCTGTTGCCTGTCACCACTGGAGAGAGCTCTTAATAAGTCAAGGAATGAAGTTTGATGATGAACTTGCAACGTTTCTTCTCGACTTGAAAGTAAACAGCTGTTAATACTACCGTTGGCTATATAGCAATAGATCTGTCTAAATGCAAATCGCAATGTTTCATTTTTCTTGATTCGAGTGCAGAACCCTGCCTTATTCTACTTTGTTATCTTTTTAATGTGTTTTTAAGACATAGACAGAGATTTTTATCGCAGTTTAAATGAAAAAAATCTGTATTTACAGTTGTGTCTCAGATGGTACACGCACAGTATTTTGACAACTGTCGAACATCCAACAAAAAGTAATCTTACTGCAATCTCTAAACAAAGTTAACAGGAGTGCAGTGTTCAACAGGTGGCACCATCACGGCAGTCAGAGTGGACAGGCAGGTGAGAGATGAAGACAGAAAAAAAGCGGAATTCAAAAGGGTTACAGAGTTAATGTGACTGTGACTGGCTCAGTGACTGCGACACATACTGTGTCTTCTGGTGCACTGTTTACTGTTGCTTTGGAGGTGTGCATGTGTGTATCAGCTTGCACAGACTGGGGTTTGGGTTGTAGATACAGATAGTGTTAATATAAACTGCCAGACAGACAAACACACACGCGGAAGCCCTTCACTTCTCATCACTACGGCAACCTCCATTAGAGGGGTTTGCCGGTGGTTTGTTTCAACAAAGACAAGCTCCTCACACATAATATCCTCAAAGAACATTACGTGAAGCAGGTACACAGCTGAGCAAATGATATTCACATTCAGCTCTCCACTCCCATCCAGAATTAATTTGACTAAATAGCTGTTATGTATATCTCAAACAATCATTAATGATTGTTTCACCTCAACTGACCCAGTCACAACTCGAAGTCCCCATGTGTCGACATTTCTACTGTTACTTCTCTTTTTACAGCCATTCTTGTTTTTTTTGTTTTCGAAACAAAGACAGCAGCCAAAGTGAGACTGAACAATGGCATCAGTCCAATGAATCAAGCATCAACAAAGCAAGTGGTGGAGCAATTTAGCAACTTAGAGATATCAGACAGTCTATCGTAGCTGTGATCGGTCAAATCTGACTTCCTACAGTAAAAATAGTACTACAAATGCCTAGCATGGGTATGTGAGACTGTGAAAAAACAGAATAACCATAGGGAGCTCAGGAAAAAGTCTCCTTGTGGCATTTGAACTCATGAGGGGCTTTTTCCTTAAATGGTGGCAACCAGTGAATCATGATGCTGTCTGACAATCAATCAGTAAGATGTGAGATCTGACAGGGTTGCAGAGAGTCTAAAATGATGCACCATTGTTCATCCCACTCTCATCCTGCCGTTGTAGACTTGAACAACATGTCAATGTAGGAAACTGTGAAGCGACAACGCAGTAAATCTGTCCAGGCAGGGGAGGGGTCACAATAAAAATCTGGGGGTTCTTCAGCCAGACAGAAAAACTTATATGGATGCTGTTTATTTACATACATGTATTCCAACCTTGAAAGTAGCACATTATAATAGTATAAGTCTATAAGTAAAGACTTAGAAATGTGGTCAAACTCAAAAAATTATACTTAGTTTATTTGATTGCGATAAGGCTATAATTTCATCTTTTACCGCAAGCCACAAAATATGAAGATAAAAATACTTTCTTATCACTGTCATTTCCTGTTTTAGCTTTGATTAATATTCAATGTACATATGTTTTTACCTGTAAACTGAAATTTATAATTTCTTTATCTACTCTTTATTTCTCTCTCTCTCTCTCCAGAAACGCAGAGGATTGTGGGTATAGTTTTTGAATCCTGAAGTTCGTCTGCAGATCTTAAAGTAAAAAGTAAAAAGTCTGCAACTCTACACCAAATCGATTGTTGAGGTTTCAGTCAGAATCAATCAACATGATGGAAAATAAGTGGAAATAGGGGTCAGGTTTCAAGCATAGCATTTAGGTTACTGTGATGCAGTCTCAGTCCTCATTTGTGAACCATTACGCATCAGTGCCTCCCAGGAATTTTCTCCACAAGCACGTTTACATAAATTATGGCCTTGTGTGACTAACAGATCAGAACATTAACTTTAACCTGATATTGAAATAAATTTGGCATATGTAGAAGCAGCAAGATGCCCCAGAACCAGGATTGAAATAAGAACTTACCGAGCTTTCAGGGAAGCCAAAGTGGACTTGTCAATCCTGGAGAGGAAAAAGAGAGGGACAAAGACACAGAGACAGAGAGAGAGAGAGAGAGAGAGAGAGAGAGAGATATTATTGATCGCTTCTCTGATACAAATTGCTCAGAAGCAGCAATTAAATTCTTAGCCCCAAGTGCTCTTGTTTTACAGTAATAAGGAAATGAACACCGGAAGAAATGCAAATCAAGGTGGTGGGGCATGAGATTCATGACTTCATCTCTGCATGGTATAATTAATGGATCCCCTGGGTGCTGTGGCATTTTAAACAATGATCATTAAATGTGTGATTGCTTCTCCTGTCATTCAGTTATTCACTTACACACAACCAGTAAGAAGTTTTAGGACACATCTCCTTCCAGTTGTTACTGAAATTTACAGTGTAATGTCTCAGTGTACCCTGAAATTATTTTTTTAAGAACATGTTTTTATGTTCAGACTGAGGGTTTGAAGCACAGAAGTATGTTATAGCATGTTCAGTGCGGTTCAGAGCATAAACCAAAAACTTGCATGAATAACAAACAGAAATGTCAACATTTCTAAGGTGTGTAAAATACTTTTTTATTTTGTGCTTGGTGAAATAAAGCTAACTGGGGCAGGAAGGCCAAAAATAAATGCGCCAATTTCCATTAATTATCTTTAATTCATACAGAGTAGATACAGCCTGAAGCACAGTTAGTGTATAGTACAGATCAGTATCAGTGTGAAGTCAGTGTCAGAGAGCAGAGAACGATTTATGACTTGATTCAATAAGGTTACTTCTCTGCTAGCTGCTCAGACTGGTTATGAGAGGTCTCAGTGTTTATACAGGCTTTATTCATGCTTCACTGAGTACTGTTCATACTGAAAACATGGAAAATCAGAGCAAGTAATATTCACAACTTTTCAGTTCAGTTGCTGTTTACTGATAATATTGGTGGCACATTAGGCTTTTGTGAGAAACTGTACATCCGAATATGTTAAAGGTTTTTCACCTCATTGCAAGGGTGTGTGTGCACATGTATGTGTGTATGTGTGTATGTGTGTGTGTGTGTATGTTCAGTGTTTGTTTTACAGCATTCTCAAATGCGTCACTAAGGAAGCTGTTATGACATTTATTCTTTAATATCATTCATTTGGAGACTGAACTGTGCAGAACGCTGCCTGGTCTGTTTCATGCAAATACACACATTCATAACAGATATACACATACATGAACACAATGCACAAGTACAGAGTGAATGCTATTTTTACCACAACAGCACCCAACCTAGAAGTTTTGAATATAATTTGAATGTTTCACCAAGGTTTTTGAATGATATCAACAATAGTGCAGTGTCACAGCAGTGGAAAATAACACAGAGCAGAGAGAACTGAGGTTCTGTAATGTTACGGTTCATCTTATTAACCAGTAAAATTTCTGGATTATAGGTTCACACTGAGCTACAGCTCATGATGCGTTTTAAAATCAACAGAATTGCAGTAAAATAATCAAACCCCATGGTTCCCAGTGGGTACCTGCTGCTCTGCCTGAAGCTATACTTCACCCCCCACAGGCTGCGATGTTTATTGCACCTCACATTTGGAAATTGGTCGACCAATCACAACACTGAAAGTTTAGTATAAATTTAAAGTATAAACTTCTGCATAGTGAAGCCACATTTTGCATGTGGGTGGTGGTATAAATGACAATAAAGGAAAGGTCAAAATGATAACAAAATGTTAGGATTTATCCTCAAACCTAGCTCTCCTGATCAATGAATTCAGTATTGAGTAGATACATGTCTGATCTGTCTTGGCTGCATACAAAATGTAGTCTGTTAAAGCCTATAAAATCTTGAGAGTAATCTTCATCTCTCTAAACTGAGTAAGCACAGTTTTCACTTTAAATTTGGATCAGTTTGCCTGCAGAAATGATGCATCCTGCTTAAGAAGTCTTTTCATCTCATATTCAGCCTTCAAGACATTTTTAAAGAAGAAAAACTTCTGCCAATAAGATCATTCCACATCTCTTGCTGAATCTTGAAAAAATGGTATTTGTTTTGGAAACAGTCTTACTCCACTTGCGCATTTTCCAATCACTCAATATTCAGACATGTTCCTGAGCTGAGCTTTTGCTGATCTGGAGCACTTCAGCAATTTAGTATTGCACTTCCATAAAGTAGGGAGACTTTTACAAGATACAGCTTGGTCAAAACTGAAGCAGCGGAGACTGGGATATCCTGACTTTTAGTCCCTAGTAGGGGTAAAGCTCCAAAAACACTTGATCAGTTGAACAGTTGATCTAATGCAACTCAAGATTATTTTTTTGAACATTGATAATCTCTTCCAGAGCCACAGAAGACATTATACAACTGTTTACAGGTCGAGTAGTACATCTCATGATGAGTAAACTAACTTCATGTGTAAAATGAAATTTGACTTTTAAATTAATAAGAAATCTTTGTGCAGCTCTGTTTAGTTTGTTTGTCACTAATTAATCCTGTTACATGTAATGTGCTGCTCCTCAACTCTGTCTTTTTCAGGTCATTTCAGCCTGTCTGGCAGGACTCGCTGCCTCAGCCCAGCTGGGAAGGTTAAGTGCTCTGAAGCAGTGCTTCAGTGTCAGAACGACTACCAGCCGGGGAGCCAGCACAAAAACACTGCATCCGAGTGTGCCAGTGCATTCAGTGCTAAATGGGCTCCCTGGCAGCTTCTTCAGAGCTGCATCATGGGAACTTTTCTCGACCAATAGAGCAGGAGAACACAACCAGTAAGAGCTGTGTCCACAGTCCCATAACAGGGACAATAGCAACAACAACAGGCAGAAGGCAGAGACAAAGCAGACTGTTGATTGTAATCCCTCCCTGAATGGAGACAGCACAGAGTGTAACTGTACATTCACACACACACACACACACACACACACACACACACACACACACACACACACACACACACACACACATAATAACACCTGCAAACACACATTTCAGGGTGCCAAACAGAGTGTTATAGGTGTGACATAGAGAAGCAGCCTAAGCACTCCACCCATCCTTCCTTTTTAAGATAAAGTTTACATTTCTGCACCACACACACACGCGCGCACGCACACACACACACAGAAGCGCACGCACACACACACACACACACACACACACACACACACACACACACACACACACACACACACACACACACACACATTTCAGCAGCACAATAAAGCCTACATCATTCAAACTCACTGCACAGCCATAATCATAATGTGCACAATCATGAGCATGTGCATGGATAATGCAATCTGTCTGACACTCTGACATTTATAGCAACCAATGAAAAGAAAACCTACCATCCAAATCCACCAAAGGACACGCTTCTCCTCCTCCTCAGCATTTTGTCAGACTGAACTTCTCAGCAGTCTCTCTCGCTCTCAGGCTCTCTCCTCTGGGAAATGTATGCTCTGCTGTCAGTCTCTTTCTCTCTTCACTATGTACTGTTGCACTTTGTCTGTCTCTCTCTGGCCCAATCTCCCTAACTCCCTCCCACTTTCTCTCTCTCTGATGTCATCTCTGATGTGACCTCTTTTTTTTTTGTTCACTTCTTCTTCCCCACCTGCCTCTCCAGAGCTGTCGTTCTCCACTTTGCCACTTGACCAGTCAACTACTTTCCTGAAACACTGCTTGCTCTTTGGCTTTCACAGGCTGCTAAACACACAGGCAATCTGCTACACTGACTCAAACAGGTACACTGAGGTACACACACGTCTGCAGGGGGGAGGAGCAAGGCGGGGAGGGACCACAATCTCACATCTGACATCTGTGTTTGTTTCCCACGCGTACATTGACACACACAAAGAGGTGTTCTGCAGATGCACCCGCATTTCAACTCTTGAATCCTCTTTATCATCGCAACCAGCCTTGACCCCTGTGGTCTGCCTGCATGCCCACCATCAGGAAATGTGTTCACTTCCTGTGCTTGGTGCCCCCCTCCCCTGGTGAGTATGTTGATTTCTGATCCCAACGGCTATTCACAGTTCACACTCACACAGTGGCATGCAAAAACACCCTGAATGGGCAGAGAGTATAAAGCATATAACAATTACAATACACCCCCTGCACATGAGACCTACAGCCTGGTACATTAAAAATAACACTGAGATCATGTTTCAAGCCAAATGTTTCAAATGTCTTTCGTTTTGACATGGATTGTGTAGCTTGAAGGTCAAGTTTGCACAGGCCTGAGTTACAATATCTATAAAAATACATTGCAGGAGAATGTGTTGAATGGAAACTCTGCCAGCTGCCCAAAAGCAGAGTAAAACCAGATTGATTTTGTGATACAGAGTACAATATTCTACTTTTAAAAGAGGAGGTAAGAAAAGAGCTGAACAGCTGTGAAGTCAGACTGAGACTGCAGCTTACACATAGAAACCTCTCACACTGTGAACAAAGGGAGTGTCCTTCCTGACGCCCTTCCTCCTCACTGCAGAGTTTGACAGGAGTTGACGTTCATACAGATCATGTTGTTAAAGAACTCAAGAGGTTTCAAGAAACCTTTGTTTGTTTGTGGAATATTTTATGCTTCAATACTTCAGAATATCTGATTGTTTTACATTCTATTGGTTGATTGAGACTTTATTTCATTTATATGTTATCATTCAATCCAATGATAGCCATATCAAATTGTTGCAAAAATTTTACTCAGTGGGTCAATATACTCTGTGCATTGTGCTCGCACCCTGTTGCCTCAAATACTCAAGTACAGCGCAAACAGCAGATGACACACTGCAGCTTCATTATATGCCCAGAGAACAACCAGTGTTATGAGAACGGACTTTGCTAGCTCAGGTAATAATATATAAAATGACAACAGTTCTATTTTGCATGGCCATTACAACAAACAATGTTAAATAAATACTGCTGGAAAAATACTAGACCGCAGGTTTCTGGTAACTCAACTGAATACCAAGTGGAACTGAAATCTGAACTCTCCTAACTATATATGGACATATACAAACTATATTTATACTGCAGCTATATAGGCAGTTTGAGTCAGTGAGTATACCACACAATTAGAATTCAGACCAAATAAGTACACAAGTCTAAACAAACACCAGGGCAAAATATACTAATTTCTTATATAGTAAAATTATATTTGAATTTCAGTTTACTATACACATGTGACCACAATAAGAAATTAAATGATAAAGATACTGACACAAGGATTTGAAACTTCATCCAACTACAAGACAAGGATGCAAAATCTGTGCTTATTGAGGATTTATATTAGTGGTGCAAATTCACAAAAATATTAGCATTTTAACAAATTAACGAAAACAACCGACATGCAGTGAACTTGGTGGGGGCCCTGGGGCAGTTGCCCACCTTGTATGGTTGGACAAAGGTGGTGTGTGCTTGTATACATACCAATTTTTAAGGCTTTTATATTGGACTGTATTATTTCCATGTGTTATTTTTATAGCCTGTGTAAACTAGACAACAATAGGCTTGATAACACGGACAAGAAGAAACAAAAAAATTAAATAATGTCCGGAGGAGGTTACAGGTTTCATTTTCATATTAAACCTGAATTCTCATGCTCTTTCTTCTTTGAATAGAACCTTGATTTGATTTACAATCACCTCAAAAGATACTCAATGAATTCAAGAAACCAAACAAGCACTTCGGAAGCCTGATGAGAATGATTATCATTAAAGGCTCTCACCACGAAATGTTATCAGTGTGCTCTGACTCTATCTCTCTCTCTCTTTACATATCTATATCATGGTAAGATCACTCTGATTGAAAGCAATAAAATACTCTGCTGGACACACACACACACACACACACACACACACACACACACACACACACACACACACACACACACACAAAGAGACTAACATGGCATTCGTAATTATCATAATTAAAGATTACTAAGAAAAGAACAGATTAGAGAGTAGAGGAAGATATAGAATAGCCATCAAAAGAAAAATCCACATTGATATTCCAGCTAGGACCTGGCTCAAATTTTACATTCAATAACAAACCCAATAATATTATATGGTACTGAAGTGTGGGGTCCATTAACAAGCCAAGACCTCCCCACATGGGAAAAACATCCGCTGGAAGCCCTGCACACAGAACTGTGTAAAAACATACTCACGATTCACAGGCAAACAGTCAATAAGGAATGCAGGGCAGAACGTGGCCAATACCCTTAAATAATTACATTGAATCTTACACTAATCTCTAACCTAGCGACCCGCACTCCTACCAGTACAAGGCCCTTCGGTGCTGAGTTGAACAAAAATAGTCCCCTCTGCCAGCTGATCCTGAAGCTGTGGTGTGTTTGTGGACAGAGCTTCAGGATCAGCTGGCAGAGGGGACTCTTATCTGAGACAAACACCAAACAAACAATCTGGCCCGAGCAAATCATCTCAAAACAACAAGGAAATGATATCAAATATTGGAACAAAACCACCAAATCACAAAGTAAATTCAAATTCTATTTGTAGTCTGAACAGAGAGTACATGGTGACAGAACACTTGGTCACTGATGGAAAACTGTACATTGTACGGACACATGCCTTGCCATAGAAACAGGCCATCACAGGCAGAATAGGCTACCCACAGGCCAGGCTGTATTCACTTTGTCATGAAAGAGAGGTTGAGGCAGAATCTCACTTCCTACCATACTGTGAGAAATATAAGGATTTGAGAGCTTTTTATCCATCTCCCTGATCATAAGAAACTGCTCTATCTATGTAGGAAGAAAAGTCAGCATGCAGTATCAGCTGCGTGTAGATAACATATGTAAAAGTACTAGACTTGTTCCTTCCATACATTATTATCTTTTCATCATTACCTTTGAATTTAACATAACTGTTATTTAATGCCTTTTATATATGGTATTTGCTATAATTGTTGCTGGTCATCCCTCAGTGTCGATACTTTTCTGTCCCACTTTTCTGATCCATCATGCCATTAAAGCTCATATTCATTTTTATAAAATAAAAAAAGACAACTGCAACTGCACTTCAATAAAACTTACCAAAGCCTCATCTGCACACTTCATAGTGACAGTTCTGAGTGCAGACTGAACTCCCCCTCTAGTGGTTTAGAGAGAGTAATGGCAAAATTAATTTCCATGACAGTCAGACTGAAAAGGACGGTATACAACTCTGAAAAATGTAATGATTCTAGACCCAGCTGCTATACTTCTACTTGTTTTCACTTCTTACTACACATTAACAGAAGAAGAACCCTGTAGCAGACATGAACAACCATTACAAATTTTACAAGTTTTTGGATTATTGCTGTTATTGACCAAGGTGTCTTTTGAAGGAACAATGAGATCCAAACTGGACCTAGCTTGTGATGCTTTAAAAAAGCAAAACCGCAACAAGCATCTGTTTTTAACCAGAAAGTGCTCACACCAATTGTATGCAACATGCTTAGTGCCATTCTGGTGAACTTAGTGGAGCATTTAGCAGCTAAAAAGACAAAAACTGAGTTAAAAGGAAAGTCAATATTAGTCAAGACTTCTAATGAATAATACTTTTGCTCTGTGTCTGCTGGATGTTTAAAATAGGACAACTGTTTGCCAACATGTTCATCATATCAGCTTCAAAGCTGATTATGTTAATGTTGTGTTTAGAGCTTATCCTGCTGCTCCCAGGTGACCTAAAAGAAATCAATTCATGCTGATTTAAAGAAAGTATTTCAATAAAAACATATGCTTATTTTCCAATTTTCTTTTCTTTTGAGTGTTCTTCAGTGGGCAGGGTAAGAGAAAGAAAGCACATTGAGGTCTTGTTGTTCATTTTACAATTTATACGGTCTCCATATCAATCAAACAGAAAACCCCCTCGGAGTCTCTGAGTCTGGAAAGTAATACTCATGATTACTTTATTGATCATAAATGTCTAAACCTCGTTTGTGTGAAATCATTTTTCTCACTGAACCCAAACACTACAACATCAAGCCTGAAAGGCCATCAAGATGGCGAAAGCACATCCTAGATACACATAACCACAGACTGTATGTTAAACTTGCCATGGAGATAAAGTACAGTTTTTTGCTTTCACATTGCTACTTGCTTTGATTACATCAGACTGAAACAAGATGATCATGTTCTGCTTGTGTAATGTTATGCAACCTCATGATGCTCCTGCAACATAATCTATCTATTTAACCTGCTAATGCCCTTATCTATACATGTTGCAATGTTTGTCTATTGTTGCTGCTTTTCTTTTGAGTAGTAAAACTGCAGCAGATTTGGTTAATCAGTGACTTTTAAAACATTATGACCTGAGGGGAGTTTTTGCTTTCAGAGTTTGTCTTCAGGTCTGCACTCTGTTTTGAGTACAGCACATGTATATTGACCTAAAATGAAATGCATTCACACCACCACCACCTTGTGTTATCTCAGAAATGTTGGTGAGTGGGTTGGGTGACATCAAGAGGTCACCACAGAATCTTTTCTACAAAAAGCATGGCATCTGTTAACACTGCTGCACTGTAATGTGGTTATTAGCAATTTAACTCCTGAGCCAGCAGCTTGTTGCCAGTACTGTTTAAAAATTTGGCAGTTGTTTTGTCCCACACTGTGTCACAGGCTCCGCAACACTAAAATAATGCATGCATTCATAAGAGAATTGAAGCAGTCATCCAAAAGTTACTAAAGTTACTTTCCCTAGTAACTAATTAGCTTTTGATGCAGTAATTAGTAAAGTAACTAGTAACTGTAATCAATTAATACTAGTCAAGATGGAAGTTTTGGTTTCCCTCACTCTGATACACACTAATTCACACTGATGAGTCATAGTTTATCCTTCCAACATGATGCATTTTTTTATGTTGTAGCTTACGCAGGTGTTCCTATGTAAGAAGACCAGGCTGCAATTTGTGCAATGGGCTTCTATGCCACTAGCAGTTTCAAAAATATCTTTGATAATCACTGTCAGATGTTACATCTACTCTGTACTGTGTGACAGCTCCAGTACAATCATTGGTCAGCAGAGGTAATTGCCTTTTTCCTAACACCCCTCTGTCTCTGTGTTACTGTTGAAACAACTTTATCTCTGAAGAGAGCAATGATGCAGTTGTGGGGGAGAGTGTGGAGGACAAAGAGGTGTGTGTCTTTGCACTTTGGCAAGTGTGTGTGTGTGTGTGTGTGTGTGTGTGTGTGTGTGTGTGTGTGTGTGTGTGTGTAGGTGAGAGAGAGAGGTGAAAGAGACAGAGAAAAATTGTGCCAAGGCAAAATTAAACTGTGACTAAATATAGCATTAAAAAGGCGCATTGACTGTTTTCACAGTTCTTCATGTGCTGCATCATGTGCGTAATACCAATTCAACATCTGAAGTTTCACAAAACTAGGTGAAACAAAACTTCTTCCGTCAAAGTAAATGTGTTATTGGATTCACCCTTTTTAAGATCCCCTGTAATAGTAGACATACATTAGATTAAAGGTTCAGTTAGCTCACATTATAAAAAGACATTTTTCCATTCACCAAGGTTTTAACATGTCAAAAAAACACATTTAAAAATGCAACAGCAATGCAGCTTTCTAAAAACATAGCCCCAGCAGTTCAGGATAATTCGGTATTCAGCAACAGTATTCACAGGGACTATTTCTTTAGCAATAAGTAGCTCCAATGAAGCTGTTCACAGCCGGGTCTGTCTGAATGTCCAGACTGGCAAGGACATAGTTCCTAAAAGATTTATTCCTACCTAAATTAAAAGTTTGAATTATTTGTACATAAAATCATAATTATCTCCATGGCCTGATACCACTACCAGTAAGAGAGAAAATATGAGGGTTTTCTATTTATACAGACAGTACAACAGTGATAAGTGTATTGTACTAGTCCATAGTATGCATAATGATGCAGCATGTCTGAAATGAATGCACTGTGGTCTCATTTACACTATATGATATATTTATGTCTCAGAGAATATTTTTAAAACTACATTTTCCTTCTGTCTCATCTTTCTCTCTCTCCCATCAAACCAGTTTGTTCATTTTGTTTCAGTCCCTCGTCTGATTCTCAATAACTTTCTCCCTGTTGTCCAATAGCACTGAGACTCTGCGAGAGACGTGATGTTTCCATCTTTATTACTTTTGTTCCTTCCTCACCAGCTCTTCCCTCTCTCTCCCCACCATGTAATAAGGTATTTAGTCATTAGATAGATACCCAGGGGGTGATATACACCCAGACAGACGTGAGAGACCTCTCTCTTTTCCGTCATCCATCTCTCCCTCCTGTGTCTCTAATAGGTTACTTAGTCATATGAGGTTTGCCAGGAGGGTTGCTGATTTAGAGACAGAGCTGATGCTCTGCTTTAATGGCTCCTGTCTCAACCACATCCATCACCATCTCTTATAACACACACACACAGATACTCACATGCTTGGAGCACAGAGACACTAAACCTGCATACTGAACAACAGCAAAACTTACTTTCAAATGCATCTCATTTAATATGCTTATCTGGATACAAATTGGTAAAGCACAGCTTTTATCTAGAGATCACCACTTAATTAATTATGATAATTATTTCTCTTGACTTCAAAGTCAGACTCTGCATTTGGAGGATGTTTGTAAAAGGTCTGCGTGAACTATGATCACAACAGCCGCATTTTATTTGAATTAAATTGAGATCATTATCTCATCTTTAAAGATTATCTCATCTTTAAAGGTTAAAGGTTGTTGTATGTGTCTCTTAAACAATTCACCTACTGAAGCAAGTTTAGCAACAGATGACAGACAAAAGATAAATCTATCATATTTGATTGTACTCAGGTTATGAAACAAGCAGACGTTATTACCACTATGAGTCCATGAAATGCAGTGTTATACGACAATTATGAGATACTGTAATTTAATGGTGAATACATAAAAACACATGATATCTTAAGCTAAACACATCATCAAGTTATGATGTTGGAATAATGAGAGCAATTAAACATTCGTGACCAGACTTCTACATACTTGTTTGAAAACACCACATGGGTTGATGGAAAAAAAAATCATCCATCTGCTGCCCTGAACACGACAACACAAAAATTATTCACACTGATTCACTCACGCACACACACACACACACGCACACACACACACACACACAAATTAAAATGTACACAAAAACATAAAAACACGTACTGTATGCATATACACAGAGGCATTATATGAAATGATTGTTCCATGTCCTTAAAGACTCATGCGTCACTTCATCTTTTATGACTCATTTTAACAAACAGAAGAACATAATGCAAATATTTTGGATGCAAGACAGAACAATATACTGTATGTTTCCAGTCAGAGAAATCAACTTTATAGAAATCTCTCTACTGTAACAACATGATATTGTATTCCACTCATTTGCAGTTGTAGAACTAAAACTTAAAGTGGCAACACCGCATTATGGAGCAGTGTTTTTATGATTAATATATGTGTTTTCTTGTGCATGTGCATGAGTGCCCACATGTATGAGCATGTTGGTGCCATCTATAGGTGGCAGAAACACAGCTCCCACAAAGTGTGCCCTCAATCTGGCAGAAAAGACATTAAAAATCAAAAAATGACATGCACGGCAGTTCCATAATTAAACCATTAATCAAATGCAAGTGCTCCAAACTTGCCTTACCCATTGAACATATGTTGACCCGACACAGCTGAGACAAATCATCTGTTGATTACAGATATTCATGTTATTTGCACTTGCCTTACAATACTGAAAACAAATTATAAACCAATCGCATCCTTGATGAGCTTTTGGGCTATTTCCAATCTCAGACGACTGATTCCCATCAAAGGAAACATTTAAGGAAACATCCACCACCATTCCTCCTTTAAAATCATGTCTACCAACTCCGATAAGAAATAGGTTGAGGATACATGAGAGCTTAACAAATCAAGCAATGTGTTCATTTGAACTGGTGAAAGATGAAAAGGACATTTGCTTACTTCCAAAATTAGGCTATTATTATATAACATGAGCATATTTCCTGAATCATTAACAGTAAGTTTCGTATTGTTGACTGCGATAATGACACGGATATGCATTTTACCTTAAGGTCTTCAATATCTTCTGACACACAGGTAGGCCTGCCATTTGTGAAAATTACAAATCTGCAAACGACAACATCTGGAGCACAAGGAGTGGACTATATAAACAAACATCACCCGGACAACAAGACCACCAGTTAAACTGGAACAAGGGATTCAAGGGATTGACAAATGATTTGACCATTAATGTTTCATATTGTTTACATCAGTACACTCCCAGGAGCAAAACAAACCAAACACCTTATATCCTGTTGTGCAGTTTAACTTGTGCCTATGCAATATATACACTGCTCAAAAAAATTAAGGGAACACTTAATCATCACAGTATAACACCAAGTCAGTTAAACTTCAGGGATATCAATCTGTCCATTTAGGACACAAGTGATTGTGAATCATTTTCACCAGCTTTAGTGCAAATGAAAGTGACAACAGATGCAATGGAGAGGCAAAAGCAAGACAACCCATAAAAAGGGAATGGTCATCCATGACATCCTTTAGTGGGACCTGTTCTCACAGTCCAGCACCGTGCAGCTTGATTGGCATTGGCCAGAGAACACCAGAATTGGCAAGTCCGCCATTGTTGCCCCGTTCTCTTCAAAGATGAGAGCAGGTTCAAACTGCGCACACATGACAGGCGTGAAAGAGTCTGGAGACGCTGAGGTGAACATTATGCTACCTATAACATCATCCAGCATGACTGGTTTGGCGGTGGGTCAGTGATGCTCTGGGGAGGCATATCCTTGGAGGGTCGCACAGACCTCCATGTCATAGCCAGTGGTACCCTGACTGCTACAACTGCCAGACCTCACGCTGGTGCAGTGGGCCCTGGGTTCCTCATGGTGCAGTACAATGCCCGGCCTCATGTGGCCAGAGTGTATAGGCAGTTCCTGGATGACGAAGGCACTAATGCCATTGACTGACCCCCATGTTCCCCTGACCTAAATCCAATTTAGCACCTATTGCACATTATGTATCTGCGCATCCGACGCCACCAAGTATCGCCACAGACTGTCCAGGAGCTCACTGATGCCCTGATCCAGGTCTGGGAGGAGATCCCCCATGACACCATCCGCCGACTCATGCAAGTCGGATCAGCCCGTGATTTAAATTTTTTTCTTTGGTGGTTGGTGTGATTGTGAATACAGCCCTCAATAAGTAAATGACTTTGGTTTCCATTGACTGTCGTTATGTCATTTTGTTCTCAACAAATTATACAATGAACATCAGGAATGATTTTCAACTTGAATAATTTGTTCATCATTTGAGCAGTGTATAATAAGATGATCATATTTTGTATGTTATGTATCTATAAAGTAACTAGAAATCATTCTTGCGAAACAAAAGCGATAACCTTGAGGAGGCTGGATTTCTCACTGAAGGCTTTTCTCGGTGGGAAAGATGTTTTTGCTCTTCTTCCCGAATGACTTCGGCAAGAGTTTGTTTTACCAACTTGCTCTGACTTTCATATCATGACTGAAGGCTGAATTTTGCCCGTTGATAGACGGTGATAGACAGATGGTTTGTCCAATCACCTGCCAAATGTTCTTGAAAGCACCTGCCCTTTTCCAGAAAGTTTCCAATGAAGCCTTCCCAGATGGTTCTGTGTAACAAACCATCTGGCGCATCAGACTACAAATATCGTGGATTAAAAAGTACAATAACTGCCTCTGAAATGTAGTGGAGTAGAAATGAAAATGCAAGTACTTAGGTAAAAGTAGTAAAATGACATTGTGCTGTTATTAAAGGAGAGGTTTCTACAGTTTTGCCATAATGCTGCTGCACTATTGCATCTGTCTGCACTTAGAGCTAACATGGCGAATAAAGAAGCTTTGTATGAATAAGCAATAAAAACAAATGAATAAATGAATGAATGAAATGGATTTTTTAAATGAACAGACGATAAAGCAATCCCCTTCTAACCAACTTATGCTTTCTCAATGCTTTTAGATCCCCATCGCTGAAACCATGGGAGCTGCTTGTCTTCAGTAAAGTAAAGTGCACAGCAATATGTACATAGTCTTTTTTTCTTTTTTCATTCGTTTAGATTGTTCCTGGTTTTCATTTTCTTAGCTTCCATTTCCTCATCGTCTATAATCCTCAATCTATCACTCTGTTAAACCTTCCACTTGTTTGCATTCTATTTTTATGTCTTTCTCCCCCCTATAGTTCTTCTCTCTGTTGGACGATTTTAGTGAAAGTGACAGCAAGCCCACCCATACACCCACTCTTCCAGCTCACACACACACACACACACACACACACACACACACACACACACACACACACAAATGAAACACACCACATAACATTCATGCACACAAATTAAAAAGCTGTGACATGTACGCACTCATTCACACACACATACACTGCACCTCCTCCACCCACGGCCTCTATGGCGCCTGCAGCCCTCCTCTCTCCCGTGGTTCACTCTTCCAGACAACATTGATCAGAGAAAAACATCCATTTAATTCACGTACTTCCCCTTCACTGCAGCTCTGTGGTGAATATGAAGAGCTACACAGTCCTAAGGTCCCACAAACACAATGGAAAACACCTACAGGGGCAACTGTAAAATCAATTTCATCAGGTGTACTCTGTGAACATGGCAATTTCCTCACACAGTTTTATTTCGCAGTTAATGGGAACACACAAATACAAACACAAGCTGCAGATATTTAAAGTAAATCCCCTCTGCAGGCTGCAGTGACTCATGTCACTGTATCAAAGTTTGCATTGATTGCGTCACCAAAGCAGTTGAAGGAACGGAGGAGAAAAAGACAGATTTGGTTTGAAATTAGTTTGAGCCAAAGAGAGAAGAAAAACAACTGCAGAGATGATGAGCAACCGAGGTTTTTGGAAAGGTATGCGTAATGATCTACAGTCATTAATGACCAGAGCAGCATATGTGACAGAGGAATGGTGGAAGTGCAAGAGGGAAAAGGAGGAGAGAGGGAATGCGGAAAGTGAGAAGTGTTGACAGACTGAGGCTGGATTAATGAGCGATGGTTAATGATGAGCAGTGGAAGGAAGAGAGGTGTGAGGACAGATGATAGGAGGTGTGTGCAGTTTTCTTCGAGTGGTTATTGACTTTTATCAGTGCTCAAGTGGTCTACTCAAGTCACAATGGGGAAAAAAGACATGAGAGAGAGAGAGCGTGGGCAGTATGAAAAAAAGTAAAAACAAGTGAGGGAAACAGATAAAGATAAATGTAACAATGATTCACATTAAAGGGCAATATGAAGTAAAAAAAAAAATAAAGGTATCCCTGTCTGTCAAGGGCTGTTTTACATTGACACTGGTAGCATAAATATTCATAAGAATGCATGCATGGACAGTTTGTGCAAGTACATATTTCTGTGCATGCTCATACACATTTAAGTAAGTGGGACAAATCCTAAATTCACTCCACCTGAGAGGAACAGATTAGCCGCCATCTATTTTGAGCAGGAATCAGCAGCGGGTAGTAGTACACAGAGCTGACAACAGGACCAGCCGTCCACTCAACATTGCAGAACTGCAATTTGTCAAGCCTCTTAGTCTGAGGCTGCTGTGTCAAGAGCCTCTTTTTGCTTTTCTGGTTCATATGAGCACGATTTAGAAGCTCAAAAGGCAAATACTCTAAAGTCAGCAATCACAGACCATTTATAGTTTGAAGGTTCCAGCTGAAAGCATAGCTCCACATGAAGCACATGGTCCAACAGATGATCATGACGTGATCGACAAAATGATGTAAATATAATAAATTCAAAACATGAAGCAAAGCACAAGAGATAGCGCACTGCTCTGTGAATGCTGTGGAAACTGAACAAATAACAAAGCAGTTTTCAAAAAAAAAACAAAAAAAAACACGAAATATGCTGGGATACTATATAAAAACTTACTTTTTATATCATTGATGGCGCTTAGGGGGAAGAAACTTATTTCAGAGAAGAGTTCTCTTTAAGTGAGCCTCTGTAAATTATGCTGAAAAGGCGGCCTCTATTTGACCACAAATGGAAATTATGAGATGATGTTAACTGTTTAAAGTGGAGTAACAGTGGTAGAGAGGAGTCATGAAGTCAGTGAACTGACATTACCCACCATAAGCTACTGCCCACACCCAGAGGTGGAAAAAGTACAAAAATATTGTACGCAAGTAAAAGTACCAATACTTTGATGAAATATTACTCAAGTAGAAGTAAAAGTACTCATCTGAAAATGTACTCAAGTAAAAGTAAAAAGTAGTTCATTTGAAATGTACTTTAAGTAAAAGTTACTTAGTTACTTTCTTTGTGTGGGGTGTGAGGGTAGTAAAAATAGGACAAGGGGTCAGAAATCCAAAACTATTTTGTTTTTAATTAAAGAACAAGTGTAACAAATGTAAGTGCAATAACAACAACTTCACAACAACTGAACTTCTTGTTCAGTTTAAGTAGCAGCTTAAAGTTAGTTGAGCTCATCCATTTAGTGGTATAACATTAAACACGCTTACTCTCACGTTTTCTCTCTCACCCTCATCATTTGTCACTGTTGGTTCTGGCCATTGTTTTACTGTCTATGGTTCTGGCACGTATTTTTCCCCTGTAGGTTGAATTGTTATTTTTACTCAGTAACGGATAGGATTTATAAAGTAACTAAGTACAATACTTGAGTCAAAACGTACTCAAGTAAAATACAAAATACCGATTTTAAATTGTACTTAAAAAATACAAAATACACAAAAAAAGTATTCAATACAGTAACATGAGAAAATGTATTTTGTTACTTTCCACCTCTGCCCACACCAGACCAAATAAGACTACAGAGGCAAAACCAAAGGAAGGGTGTGTTTTTTTTGCTTATAGATTCAACTTTTTGTTATTTGTAAGTTTAAGTCCATTTAGAATACTACAGAAAACAAGTGAAGTGAATTCCTGATATCTTGCACCTCATTAGTTCTGGTCTGCAGAAATACTTGAAGTACATCACATTTCATCATCTGATGCTGGTATATCTTACCCTCCTTAACAGTCAAGGACTTAATTGAAAAAATTAATCTCTTAGATGTCTTGCAAGAGGTTTGCTGTCTGCTACTATCACACACGCAGTGCTTCCTCTGAGGAAACAGACTCATGAATCAAATAAGATCTCTCCGCCTCCAACTGCCTCTCCCTCTGCACTGCATGCAGTAGGGAACATGTTTCCTCAGGGGGACCTTTGCTTGCACACATCACACACACTCACCATGTACTGTGTGAGCACATGAACATGAATGAATCCCCACTGGCGCACACACACACACACACACACACACACACACACACACACACACACACACACACACACACACACACACACACACACGCTGGAAGATTCATGCGTGCATGAAGACATTTACCCTCTGGCTCACACACAGTTCAGAACACATTACATGTGTTATCCACATTGTGTGTAATGTTCTTAGTCTTCTTAGAATTATACTAATCGAAAAATAATACATATCAAGAAAAATTTTAGACTTAATGTATATCAACAGTATTCTTGTTTGCCTTCAATTTCCTCTTGTGGTAAGAAAGCAGTGTTTCGCATTGCATTTATTAAAAACTAATAATAAATATTATTTTTATCCACCCACTCACATATGCAGAAACCTCACTTCATACCCCCACTCACCATCCGCCCTGCAAACAAATGCACACACACACACACGTATAAACGCAACATGGTGTCATAAACTGTCAGAGAATGTAGCAGCATAACCAGACAATGCAGCACCATTGCAGCATTACAAGAAAGACAATTTGCGTGCCACCAGGCTTCCAGTGGCTCACTCTCACTCGCATGCACGTGTACACACACACACACACACACACACACACACACACACACACACACACACACACACACACACACACACACACACACACGTCTACTCTACATTATAATACAGATAAATACACACACAGACTGCAATATTTTCCTCAAGTTTAAGATAACACAGGGAGGACAAAGACCCTCAGAAATTAATTTCCACTTCATTTGATTTTGTGTGTGTATGCAGATCACAAGTGTCATAGCTAACCTGTAACTCACACAGGCTCCCTACTCCAGCTGGAGAGTTCTCACATAAATCAACTCTCTCTCAAGCACACACACACACACACACACACACACACACACGCGCTCTTCCCATCAGTCATTTGGCTTCCAGTTTGCTTTTGTCAGCGGCAGTAACATTTCTGCTGTGTTTCTGCCCAAGAGGTAACAAGTGTGAAAGCCTTACCTCGGCTCCCCTGCAGATGCTTTACAAGCTGGGGTGAACATCTCACAGTCAGAAGATGGTGCAGCATTAGCAGTGGACCAGCTGCCAGAGCAGGAGAGGTTGAGTGAATGTGTGTAAGAGAGAGAAACAGAGAGGAGGGAGGTAGTGTAGGGGGAGAGGGAGTGCATATAGGGGGAGGGTACAGCGATAAAGCGCAGGGTAGGGCAGAATTATGAGATGAGAGACAGTGTGAAAATGTGTGTGTGTGTGTGTGTGTGTGTGTGTGTGTGTGTGTGTGTGTGAGAGAGAATGGGAGATGGTGTTACCATGGAGAGGGCTACGCCTAAACTCCTTTAAAGCCTTTAAAAACCGAGGGAGTAACAGAGAGACAAAAGAGAAAGTCAAGCTGCAAAGGGAAGGAATTTTTTGGCAAAGGCAGAAAAGACAGACTAAAGGATTAAAGGAGGTAGAAGGGAGAAAAGGAAATTAATAATGGAGGAGAGGGAGTGAAGAGCAAGGGCACTGAGAAGTTAAAAGACTACGACCCGTGGCAAGTCGAGCTCCCTACTCACCCTTAATGCTGACAGCATCATCACGCTGGGTTTGACACAGGTCAGACACAGACACTTACTTAATATAAAAACAAAATCTGAAAATCTAATTTCAGGTCTTGACATGAGAGTTACCTGTGCTTACAAAGCAGAGCAGTAACTCAAGCAGGGACATTGAGAGAAAAAAAAAAGCAACCTTGCAAACAAGGTTGTAATGCCTTCAATTTAAGCCCTTTTAAGCTGATTATTTTACCTGCAGAAATCATCACCACAAAACCCAAACAACACCCTAAAAAAAGCAGATCCTGCGCGCTCTGCCTTTGTTTAGAGAATTCAGGCAGGAGACACAGTATCCACAGATGTGTTTTTTCAGCGTTCCTATTGGACTACTTTGTTTAAAAGAGTACATTTAATATTGATTATTTACAGCTATGGTGCATGGACTAAATGTTTCTCTGTTTTGATAGGTAGGCTTAGTCTGTTTATCTGATATTAATATTTACAGTACATTGAATCAATAAAATACCAAGGAATCACTGCAAAGGAAAATGAGTAGAGTCAGTTTAGCTAAGGCTAGCTGTGGTTATTTTACCAGCTAGTTTTCACTTGATATAGTATTCTTACCATAGCCGTATAAATAGCTTTTTCTTGCTTCTAATAATACATCTATGATTCACACAGTATCTGCAAAACGGTTAGAACTGGAAAACCCCCAGTTACTTTGACTGGTGAGTGTTCACACATAGTGCTTGTATCATACAGCCTAAATAAGCAGCTTTTGCTGTGTTAATGCATTTGAAGTCATTCACTGACAAGTGAAACCATATAAAAACAAATTGTGTATAGCTCCTTTAAAATTAGCTGGAGCAATTGAATTACTTTGATTTTATTTCGATGCTAGTCATGGAGGCTCTGTGGTCATTTTGCCACTTTTCACCAAGTGGGAAATATTGTGGCTTTCAAGATTACAACTCAGAGTCTGACATGAACAGTTTTTCTGGCCTTCCTTTGCATAGTTATGATCTATATGATGTGAGTGTGTCATAACTGGGATGACAGCTTTTATAGAGCCCAGGGATTTCTATGGATTTACCAAGCCTGAGCTTGCAGCCTCAGCAGTAATACAAAGCCAGAAAGCCGTTACTGCAGGCTGGTTGTTTTTACTCTTTTCTTGTTACTGCTGATGTTAAATACTGTTTTCACAAAAAAGTATAACATATGTTTATTTATATATGGTTAAACAGGCATCAAAAGTTAGATTAGGACCAGATTCTGTATGTAGTTACTGTTTTGGTTTTTTAGGGCCGTATGACTGTGACAGTGAATAAAACCGTTCTCACCTCACAGCAGTGTGTTAAAAGGGTTAACAGTAAAGGTCACTGATTTTGTTATTTGACACATTTCAAATAGAGAAACAGGCAATGAAACACACACACACACACACACACAATGACCAACAAACACCATGGGATCACAGGTGTCAGTTAAGTATATCCCCCACTGAAGTACAGAGGCTATCAGATCTCTCTCACTCACTCACACACACTCTCTCTCTCTCACACACACACACACACACACACACACACACACACACACACACACACACACACACACACACACACACACACACACACCTTGTGATTGATGTGTGGCTCAGAGGCCAGTTTCCACTGATGGCCTAAACAGAAAAAAAGAAACATCAGCCACTCTAAACTATTTCTTATTGATCTTGTGTCCTTCCTGTGGCTCTAACAACACACACGGACACACAGCAGTCCAACAGAGGGAGAAACAGAGCGAGGAAAGGAAAGATTGCAGGTTTAATTAAATCCTTTCCCCCCTAATGGATAGACTAAAGCAGACACAACTGAGCCCACAGGTGCGTGCTCATGAAAAGCCGCTGTCTTTCTTTCTCAACCCACACGCACACACACATATATAGGCTATAGTCACACCCACAGATCAGAGCACCTTCCTTTCATTTGTTGTTTGTTCTGAGGATGTCTTCTTTTCCTCTAATCTCCAGGCAGTTTAGTGCACAGGGATCCTTTGTCACTTCTAATTGGTCCTGCTGGTTGGGGTTGCCTTGGAAACCAGTTTAGAAAGTGTTGGTTGGAGGTCTGCCAAAGGTTGGGATAAGATTGCCTGTAATGGCCTACTGTGACCAACTGTTAATGTAAAGACACGTTAAAAATAGTTCACCAGCGTTTGGTTCATAGTCTGTGGTTTCATTTCAGAGTCAGAAACCTGCCTTCTTAAGTGAACTTCTAATGCAGCTATAAATTAATTGAACACACAACTGACTTGTTTGGATACAGAGCCCAAAACCTTTATTTGGGAAGGACCAGCATCCAAATAATCTATTACTTCTTTAGTCAAAAGCAGGATTCATATGATCAAAACTGGAGGAGCCTGGGTCGGTGTTGGTTTGTGACTTTGAGTATCACTGTTGCATACTGTCTGCCATAGTAACAAGTCCCCCACAGGCCTAAATCTGTCCGTGCGCTTCGGTAACAAGCAACTCATCTGAGCCTTTGTCAGGTGTGAGCTGATGGCACATGTCTTTTGCTTCATGCAAGCCAGAGCTCACAGGTCCTATTATATCTGTAAGAATTCATTTAAACTTTTTCTGGAAATAAATCACCCCTAGACCCTTTTCCACAGGCACATGGATATGGATATGTGTATAAAATATTCATTGCAAGCAATTCAAATGTGTCTGTTGGGGGAAATTTGTCTTTTTCTCTACTCTAGAATTTGAACATTTTTCTCAGATACATAAAAAGCACAGTATGTTTACACATTCCTTTAAATCAAGAACTATTCTTAGGCCTTTGCATAAATACAAAATATAAAAATACTGATTGTGTGTGTGCTCAAATGTTTCCAAAAATGATCCGCACTGAAAGGACAGAATGAGCATATCACTCTTAGTGTCAAATAGTCGACTGATTTTCACAAAACAAGGTTTCCACTCGACAAATATTCTGTAATTCTTCCATCACTGCACTAATACTTCAAGATGGATAAAAATAATTAAAAAAAAAACATTCACCTCAGGTTTTCTCAGACAGATTTCAGTGTGAATTATATATCACAAATACACAGATCATATCTTGTCACTGACAGTGAGTGAGAGGTTTGATTGAGGTTATTTATTTTCTGACTTCACAGCCATGTAGACAGCAGGAAGTGTGATGGGGGCACAAAAAAGAATGAGCACTAAACAGATATTTAGGCCAAACAAATGCAAAAGGAGGAAGAATGAGGTGGGACAAAAGTAAAATGTCTGTCTGGAAGTAGCAAATGATGAGAGAGACCAGAGTAACTTCAATTTCCCTGCAAACAGACAAATATTACAAGTATTAAGACCTTTTCACTGTGGGGATTAGTGGGTTACTACTTTATCTTTTCAACAACCGAAGCTGCTCCTGACTCTCTCAGGAGGTGAGAGCAGAGCAGCGACCTTTAACTATGGAAAAGTGACAGATAGAGGGCTAAAAGACAGTTTCTACCACCTAGTGGTAGTGAAAGAAACTAACACATGTGAAGGTGCAGTGACATGAAATAAGGGAAGACAGAAGGTCAATATGAAGTTACATTCAGTTGACTGCTGGTGCATACATACATACATATAGTGCGTAGCAAGTTAATATTTTTCTCATATGATATCAGTATATATATATATATTCATAACAAACTGCATTTAATGCTAATAGACACTGTAGGAATACTATAGTGATCATTAAAAGAATGTAAAGTATAAACATAATTGTGAACTTCCAAACTCTACATTATTTCATAAATCATTATATTAGTAGTAGTAGTAGTATTTATTTATGTTATATTATATTTTATATTTTACATATTCTGTCACCTTTGTCACACAGACTTAAACCAGCATAATCAGCAAAAAATTCAGGATTAAGGCATTTTTCATGCAGGAAGACAGTGAATTAAATGATAACATAATTGTGACAGCCAACCTTTTAAATCCTGTTTCAATGAGATTGTCACGTCACGGTGCATAGACACCATTTCTCCCATTACACATTGTTAAAAACAGCAGTTCAGCACCTATCATTATGCTTATTACCATCCTGAGCACAGAGCCATGAAACAGCCTTCATAGGTAGAAGCTCCCACTCTTTCTTAGCATCTATCTTGAAAGCATGAAGCCAGATCAGACCCAGAAAGGTGGCCCACACTTCCTGGTTCACCCAATTCACCAAATCAAAGAAAAAAACAGGGGAAAATAGGGAAGGGAAATACTGCAGGATGGTTTTGAATAACTGTACATCTTCATTATGTATGAAATAAAGAGAAAAACACTTTCAATGAATTTGAAGGCCAACCCATTTTCATTATTATCATGATTATATACCCTTAGTTGCTTTAGTAATGTGTTTTATTTTGTTACTTTGCTTCATATTTTCTATTTTCTATATTTCACTTAAAGCATTGCTGCAATTTATTACATAGATAGATTTGACTATAACCCACCGATGTAAGCTTTGGTTTTTCCACCCCCTCTGTGGTTCAGCATCTTTACAGCAGCCAGAGCTGGATTTAGTAGCCAGCATCCAGCAGCCTTCTGGAGGGAAACCAACTGCAGTAAAGTGTCTCTGGGTGGCTGCTCAGGGTGAGTTCTTCTACTCATCTTATATGAGTCTGTTTGAGGAGCAAGCTAAAAAAAAAAAAGAAAGAACAAACACAAAATATCTTAAAAGTCTGAAAGTAAAATATGAATGTTACAGCATTTATGCTAGCAGAGCTCAACACCAAGCAAAATCAATGTTTAACTTATATTTTATTATCATTATTAAGGATTATCCTTCACTTGTGAGATGTAGATGTTAAATTCTTCTTGCTTATATTGTGTTATGTGTATGTGTGTCAGTCTGGACTAAAGTAGTAGTAGAGTCCTTGCATGTCAAGTGTACGTGAGTTTGTCTGCAATTGGCAGCTCAGAATGACTATTCAAAATTCACCACAAAGAAGAAACTCCTAACTTTAAAGGTTTCTTGTCAAACCCTCCTGTCTTCTCTGTAATGAACTGGACTCACAATAATAACAGCGTCTGTGTTTAACAGTGCCTCTGACTTGTTACTTACTGTCAGTCTCCCAGGCTGAAGTGCGCACCGACAAAGCTGTATCTTTGGAAACTACACATTTGAAAGGAAAAAATTAAGGATGAATAAATAAATAATATTAATAATAAATGTATATTTAAAGCCCATTTCAAAACACTTTACAAACTGCTTTACATTGAATTAAAAAAATATGAACATAGACCACAGGGGATGGTTCACATGTAAAGCTTGTAAAGAATGTAAAAATTGTTCTTGCAAGAGAAATGTATTCACTGCTAATACTGGAAAGAAAAGAAAAAGAAAAAACTATACAGATTTGTGTTGCAAAGTGACTTTTCCATATACTGTATTGTATACTATAATAATAAGTAATACCTCCGAGATCACTTATAGGCTAATTTACATGGGTCTACCTCATAGGCTATTCAATATCCCATCACAATTAGGACTGTTATTAGTCTTGAATACATGTGTGGTTTCTTATGACGTTTGCTGAGGATCCCGTCACGTCACGGAGTCTGCGCAGCCTGATTAGCATACAGACAAAACACACGTTACCCAGGTGACTGTGCTGCACTCAGTTGAGAATATTTTTATATCATGCAAAAAGTTGAACAAGAAAGAGCAGAACTGATAACACAATCAAGGAAGATTGCGCCGGTAGAGGATGACATTAAAAGTACAAGAAAATTCCTGGAGAAATTTTGAATGTTCCTGCTGCTTGGTGCTTGTACTTCACTCCTCTCGTTTCAATCTGCACAAAGGACGTTACTTTCAGCTTCATTCATGTCGTAGAGACTCATCCTGACTCTGACCTCAGTCACTGCAGCTGTCCCTCAAAAAGCCTTTTGAAGCTGTCACGACTGGCCACAATAACCTCACATTGATGGTTTCAAACCCAGATTTGTCCCAACCACAGCAAGACATGTATACACACTCGTACATGCACTTACAGAAGTTGATCTGCAACTTAAACATTACCACAACAACAATCACAGCCTCCACAATGACCATTAAAATAAAACAACACTTCTCAAACAGATTCAGTAAATACTGAACATTATAATCCTCATGAAGGAGGATTTACTGCAGGCCTGTTCCATTATACTGCATTAGTTTCATCCAGGTTCACCTAATACATATATATGAATTAAAAACAGAACTCAAGGACACAAGTGCTAAAACAAATCCGCCCTTTATTTAAAGTTTACCCAATATACAGCAACACTTAATAAAATGCATTTCTTTGAACAGAACAGTAATGGGGTTAATGGGGCAGATGTAAGTAACTGCAGACAGGTTCACTGTGTAACTGGTGCTAGATGTCCTGAACTGTCCGTCTCATCTTGTAATACCACTGTCACTGTAGCGCAATAAACTTATCATAAACTAACTAATAGAACTTGAGGTACAGGTGAAACTGACTCCAGGGCTCCTCACCCTGTGATAGTGAGTCATGTGATGACCTTAGTTTTCTCAACCGATGCCCATCCATCCACTGCACCACAGCACATGATGCACTGTCCACGACCTCCTCAGCAGCAAACAGCAGACAGACACGGTCCGAGAGCAGCTGCTGAACATATGGAGCAATAAGAAGCTAAAGAGACAGATTTCCCTCAGGAGCTGGTGGAGACCAAATACAGAGCTAAAAGAGAGGGAACACTGGACTGACATCATCATGAGACATCAGGTGACACACACACCACTCTAAATGTAACAAATCAAATATAATAAATGTCAATTAAAAGTTATAAATGTCTTCCCTCCACAGTCTTTCCACCAACAGTCCCATGTTCTGATTTTCTGAGTTTTTTACCAAGAATAAAAAAAAAAAAAATGCTAATGCTAACTGCTAATGCTAACAACCTAGCCCCCACCCCATGTTCTGCTTGTCCATTTTTTTTCCACCAATAAAGAATCAAATAAAAAATGCTAATGCTATTGCTAGCTGCTAATGCTAGCAAGCTAGCGCCCACCCCCTGTGTTCTGCTTGTCCGTTTTTTTTACCAATAGCGAATAAAAAAATGCTAATGCTATTGCTACCTGCTAATGCTAGCAAGCTAGCGCCCACCCCCTGTGTTCTGCTTGTCCATGTTTTTTTCACCAATAGCGAATAAAAAAAATGCTAATGCTAGCTGCTAATGCTAGCAAGCTAGCCCCCACCCCACGTTCTGCTTGTCCATGTTTTTTCATCAATAAAGAATCAAAAAAAAAAAATGCTAATGCTAACAAAAACGGCGGCTAGCTCGCGCCCCCCCCGCACAGGCATTGCGCCCAGCAAGCGGAGGTAAGCCCGCCCCGGCAGGCTAGCTCGCGCCCCCCCCCCGCGAGCACATGGCATTTGCGACCCAGCAAAGGGAGCTGAGCCGCTCCGGCGGCTAAGCTCGCGCCCCCCCGGCCACAGGCATTGCGCCCAGCAGAAGCGGAGCTAGACCGTCCGGCGGGGCTAGCTCGCACCGGCCCGCGCTCCGGGCACAGGCATTGCGCGCGAGCAAGCGGGAGCTGGCCGGCCCGGTATTGTGCGGCTACTCGCGCCCCCCGCCGGCAAGGCAGTGCGCCCAGGCAGAGCGGAAGCTAGCCGCCCGGCGGGCTAGCTCGCGCCCCCCGCGGACAGGCATTGCGCCCAGCAAGCGGAGCTAGCCGCCCGGCGGCTAGCTCGCGCCCCCCCTGGCACAAGGCATTGCGCCCAGCAAGCGAGCTAGCCGCCGGAGCGGCTAGCTCTGCGCCCCCCCCAGGCACAGGCATTGCCCCAGCAGCGGACTAGCCTGCCCCGGCGGCTTAGACGTCGCGCCCCTGCCACCCGGCAACAGCCATTGCGCCCAAGCAAGCGGAGCTTAGCCGACCGGCGGCTAGCTCGCGGACCCCCCCTGGGCACAGGCATTGCGGCCCAGGCAAGCGGAGCTAGCCGCCCGGCGGTCATAGCTCGCAGCCCACGCCACCCCGGCACAGGCATTGCCCACAAGCCGGAGCTAGGCCGCGCCGGGCGGCTAGTCCGCCGCCCCCCCCGAGGCATCAGGCATTGGGCTGAATGGAATGACTTAGCCCCGACTTAAGCGCCCCTCGACTTTAGCCCCTCGATTAGCCCGACTTAGCCCCCCGTGAGACTTAGCCCCGACTTAGCCCCCGACTTAGCCCGCCGACTTTAGCCCCGACTTAGCCCCGCCGACTTAGCCCCCGACTTAGCCCCGACTTAGCGCCCCGACTTAGCACAACCTGGACTTAAGTCCACAACCGACCCCCGCACTAGCCTCCCACTAGCCCCCCGACTTAGCCCGGCCGATGCTTAGCGTCGACCGACTGTCTGTGAGCCCCTCCGACTTGCCCAAATATTAGGCTCAAGATATGGATTTGAGCTTAGGTAAAGTAATTTTATCAAATAATTCCAGAACATTTGTAGCTTGTAAATCAAATTTTGTAAACCATGAAAAATAAATCTGTTTGAGGTCTATTCAAGTTCTGCGATATGTAGAAATAGACATATGTGCTGTTGAGTGTTATGTGCGACAGGATGATTTCTAATAGTTTGTATTGGAGACTGTGTGTGGATCAAAACTGAACAATTGATGCAGCTCATAGAAGGTTTAATGATCAAAGACCACAGGAATTGAAGAAGATGCTTTGTGGACATCTGTGTCAGAGATAAATAGATCGCTGAAACAGCTGTAACTACAGTGTTGCAAGATTCACCAGTGTGTGCCACTGGACGAGTAGCAATTTTGATCCTTGCTCACTTCAGTGGTCACACTTGTGGGAAAACAGTTGGCTTGACCAGAGTTTTAGTGCCTCATTGGTGTATGTTTCTTGACTCATTATAATTTCACAACACAAGAGGTTGGATGTTGACAAATAATTTCTTTCCTGTTACAGTGTCTTTTTAAACAGTGATTCCTTTGTTTGAGTGTGTTTGATTGCAGACTTTTCCCAAAAATACAATTTCTTTGACACAAGTGGCAATTGTTTCACATACAAAACCATGAATTGTCTCCCTGTCAGATTTATTTTACAGGTTACTACAAAGGTTGATTTACACACTACAAACCATTGGAATTTATTTGGAACATACACTTTCAAAGCTCAAAATATTGTTGAACGCCTAAATTTTTGAGCAGCCACAGGTACAGTGCCACGAGTTTGTGTTTTTAAAGAAAAAACAAAAAAAAAACAAACAACACCTATATTGTTATTATGTCTACGGTATCTAGGAGTAAGGCACACATTTCCCTCAGCATAAAAAACAGGCTGTGGTTGTACACTTTACCGTGTTGTGGTGTTAACCGATAGTTGTTACTATTTATAGGCTTTGTGTTGGTAAAGTTGAAATAAAAAGTTGTTACCGAAAGTAATTCCTCACGTACACATCAAAATGTAAGTTTCCTTATAGCAACAAATCAGAGACAGCAAGGTGTTCCCAATGACAAGTATTCTTAATTGTAATAATTCAGATCTGCCAAATATCAATATATCAATCCCACGTTGGGTTGTTCCCTGATGCATCGATATGCACGACTTAAGATGTAATCAGACCAAATATCCATTTTAACTCATACTTTAAGATGTTAACATGTGTGGAATGGCAATTACAAGAAAATATAAAACTGTATAATATAGGTCTCAAGAATTCTACTTGTAACTTTCAGTGTCACACTGTGTGGGAACTTGAGTGCAAAATTTTACACAAACTGTCTTTCACATTGTATCTGTATTACTTCACCACTGGACATTTGTTTGGTTTCATTAACAAAGTCTTGTTTTTCTTTTTACAAATGCAAAAATTGTTCAGTGTATTATTGAGGGTAATTTGAAACACATTACAACAGACCTGCATTGTAAACTAGAGTGAAATCCATCATTAATATAAATGTTAACAGAATCATTTTAACTCATTGTAACATTTTGTTGTTTAAATCATGCGCATGACTTACCATTTCTTGCTTTCGGGGGGCTGCAAAGGTATGGTTCCAGCCTGAGGAGGATTCTGCCAACCCTATGAAAAGAAAAAACATGTCAAGCAGCTCCTCTTTTCACTATGAAATGTTTTTCAAGCATTCTAAGGACTTCAGAACATAAAAGATGCACAAATCATCCATTTAAATAATAGTAATAAAAAAGACTTTATGAATAAATCTTAAATGATACATTTACATGTCAATTTAAAAAAAAAAAAAAAAAAAAAAAAAAAAAAAAAAAATAAAAATAAAAAAAAAATCCCACACTAACATCAAGCTATGTACAAAGGTGTTTTAGAATCACAAAACTCCTGCTAGGGCGGTAAAGCGCAAACAAGGTAGTGATTAGAGGGAAATATGCAAAAAGATCACAGTTATCACACAGATATGTCTGTCATGTGCAGGATAATACCTCAAGATGTTGATATAATGTGGTTGATAACTGATGAGGCCAAATGCAGAGGAAAAGGCAGGTGCCGGTCCATCATTGGTGATTAGACTGGAATTCTGGTCCTGAGACAGACAAAAATGTTATAGACCAATTTCTTTAGATCATATAAGTTCTTCATAGTCATGTGTGCAATAATCAGGATAGATATGAATATGCAAATATAAATACTGTATGAATATCATGCAATGTAAATGCAGGAAAATTAAGTGTAAACAACCAAGTGTGATAAGAATTCAATGTACACACACTATATAACCAACAAACTGAGTAGTACAAATATGGACTTTAAAATACATAAACAGTCGTATATTCATTAAGAATCAGCAGTATGAACATGTTTACACTGTGGGTCTGATTTAATCAGTGGTATAGACAAGTCTTACTTTTCAAAGAGAATGATAGCATGTTACTCACCTAGCCAGTGTCTTGACTCTGCCATTGGTGAGACAGGTGGAGGCGGTATTGCATCTGTACTGGCTCAGGTCCTGAAAAAGACAGAGGGATGCTGAAATCTCCTGAGAAATGTAGAGACCTAGTTCACTTTCAGACATGGCTGATCTCCTAACAGTAATGTAAAGTGGTAACAACATGGTGAACCGATCGACGTGTATTCACTCGGTCTACTGGGTCCATACAATCTCAAGTTACAGTCATCAGTTACAAAATGAGCCTAAAGTTACTGACGTCGCCAGCTGTACAACAGCCGAGAGCAACAGACACAATCCTAGTAAACCGCTAAAACGTCTGTCGACAACCTCAATATCACCACCTGAAATGTTTGTCAGTCGTTGCACTGATTATACTCTTAGCTTCAGAGCCAACATTGCTTGAAGCTACTCACCGGGCTAACAGGAAAGTTGCGAGCTCGGCATCAAACCGCATCTCTTTCCTCTCAGGAGCCGTCTCCAGCGGTGGAAAGCCACATCGAGATTTACTCCTGTTGCTTCTTTTCTTTGCCGTTGAACGTGGTTTCTTGTCGGGAGCGGTCCTTCGGGATGCAGATGAATATCGTCTTTTAGGAGGTTCAGCCATTCCTGTGTTTCTGTGATGCTAACCTCGAGCTGCTGGAAGTTGTTCTTCTTCGTGGGACTGAGAGCAGACTTGACGCGCCACCGACTCACACAGCGTCTAGCGTCACAAAGTGGTATCACAACACAGGACAGGTCGGGGCTGGCTGGTGCGCATGCGCATTTCAGTAGATAACTCTGAAATACAACAGATGAGGTCTTGATCATAACATCACTGTGGCTGCTTCACACGCTGTTGATAGTGTCAATTCATTTTTTAAATTTTTTATTTTTTAAAATAAAGTTCTGGCCACATCTTATATTGCACCTTTACAGCACAACCACCAAAGCTGACATTTTAAAAAAGTAAAGCTACATGTTAATTGTCCACATTGCAAACCAACTTAGTTTTCACAGTTGAGTTAAAACGTGGACATTGAGCTTGACTGATATTAACACATTTGATGCATACAAAACATTTTGATTTACTTTTACGGTATATCAATCTATGCATGGGATATAAAATACAATCATGCTTTCCCTTATACTTACATAAAATCTGTGATATTTGCCCATTTTGCATTCAGGCCAGTAGATGTTGCACTGTTCACATGAAGCATCAAGATATAAACCCTTTGTGGAACCACTTTGCTGAGAAAGTAAAACCTCCGACGCTGTGGGACTCACATCCAGTACCAGGCAGTTGATTTCTGCAAGCAAAGAAGATACAACAGCCCGGGAAATTTTACTCACCCAGAATTTCACTTACTGACCACGGACTGCTCACAGAGCCAGGTGTCAGTTCACTGCTGCCATGTTGATTCTGGTGTCCGTATATGTAGTCATGGGCTGTCTTACCAGTCGCCGTATTTCGGCAGTCTTTGTTCTGACCTAGCTAGGGGAAAAGGGAAGCAACATAAAATCAGGTGTTATTGCTCAATGAAATTTACTGATTTAATTTATTGCCTAACATGGAGGGTAAATATGTAAACATAAATACAAACAAGGCAAGAGGATAACTGAAGTAGGGGAACAGGAGCCAACAAAGAGCCTAACTATGCGATTCTAACCAACCCAAAAACACTAGAATCAGCGCCCCTGTTCCTAATGTGTCCAACAGTCTTTTTCTAAGGGTGTGATGCGCAATCAGAATTTTAAACCTAGCCCAGTCCCCAACAATCAACACCAGCATCTCAAACCAAATCACAAATTACACACAAATGTTCACAAAGGCGGTACAGAGGCGAGCTGCCTATCATGTCAGCCGCCACTAATGATGTGCGGGCCGGGCTCTTAAACTCTCTTCCTCTGATGCTCAAACGGCAACAGCTGTGGTGAGGGCTGAAAGGGTCATTGCTGCACCAATAGCAGAAGCCGGCCGTGGAGTCGGAGGCTCCTCCTCTCTGCTCCGACAGGGACAGGTAATCCATCGGTTAGTGTTAAAATGCCCGAGCTTTGTGCAGCAACAGGCTGTAATAACGAGAACAACTGTAGAGAGAGTCTTTGCTATGCACGACCGCCTACACCGACTACCGGACCGCAGCAGGCTCCTGGATACGCGCTACGAAGTCGCTGCTAACACAGTTAGCATTCATAATTCGAGGTAAACTTTATATCTTTGTGTTAAAATAATCTTAGTAGCTAATTGCATACATGTCCACATTTGGTAAATATCACATATATGAGGAGAAACCTTGTAATATTAGCTGAAGTTACTGTGTGTAAGCTAACTGTGTGGTGTAACCGCTTGTATTAAAACCATAGACCGAGGGAAAACATGTTATAACGTGTTTTAAAATGAGTTCTGCAAAGCGAAGGTGACGTCACCGACCTTAGTGTTAACAGAGACAGCGGGTTGTCAATGTCGGTAAGTCACGGTCACTAAGCGATCCCGTTATTACAGGGAACTGTCGTGTCTGGACGTGCTGTTAAAGAGCAGAGCAGCGGACTGTGTGTCGTGTTTGTTCATATTTAAGTTTGGTTCAGTGTTAGTCGGCTAGTTTTCAGCTCTAGTTCATTGCATTATTGATGACATATGACATATTGATGTCAAAACATCTGTTGGAATGATTCTGTCTGTCAGAATAAAGAACATCACTGAGAGCTGAGAACCATCATGACATGTGCACCTGCACAATGACACCAAACTGAGTATTACTTTCTATTCTATTGTTATTTAATGTAAAACGGTTCAGCAGACTGTTTATTACAACTAAGCTGAGGGAATAATGTATTTTCAGATATCTGTGATCATCTAATCAGAGTGCGGTTTCTGTTGTCTTTTTCTCTGTACTCTACAATATGATATTGATATGATTTCTCTCCATTATGTTTTTCTTCTATCCAGGCAAGGTCTGGATCTTTGGGGACACCTACAACCTCTTGCAGCAATGATGGAGGCCCTGCACCACCTCCACCTTGAGGAAGAATATACACATGCTTCAGTGTATTCAGTGTGACTTGCTGACACCTAGGAACAACTCTACAACCCTACTGAGTTGGCCCTTTGATCTTTTCATCAAGGAGAACACCCCTTCTTCCCTCTTACATCACCAAGGCTTCATCGTCTTAACAACATCTTACCTGTAGATATGTTGATTCAATCCAAGGGCTCTTCCTGCCCTACCTGTGGATATGCTGATCCAGCCTAAGAGCCCCTCCTACCCCCTTGATAACTTGAACCTAGGTGTTACATTGCAAGACCTCTAGAGAACGTTACGTTTTGCTTCTAACCTCCTTTCCATCTTGTTATCCTGTCTGACCAAATACAATTGTCTATCCCTTTGTCTTCAACTGTATAACTGTCCCCCTGCCCTTCACTCTGGGTCAGTCTACTGCCTCAGACCCGCTCTGTGTCAGTTGGCTCACCGTATCCTGGGATACCAATAAACTTACATCACTACAGCAAACTTGAAACTAAGGACTTTTCTTCAACAACCTGCAGTATCCACACATGAAGATCTTCTCTTCCCAAACATAAACACAGTGTCTTACATGATAATATAGTATTTTTTAATGTAACACTTGTGGCCATAACATTGTTCAGTCTGATCAGCTGTGCTCTTCCTTGTTCCCTACACCCTCACTGTCGTATTACACTCTCTGCCCCATGTCAGACATACAATCACATTACTTTTGGACTCCACTGTAGCTGTAACAAACTGTCAATAATTTAAAACATTAGAGTTCATATTTCATAGTCTTCAGCCATTATAGTTAATATCAGTGTGCTGTTCCAACAGCATCACTTATTTAGAGGGAGATTGTTACTGGAGCAAATAAATATGAACTGTCTCACACATTAGGACTCATGATGAATAATGATTATACTTGTTTTTAAATTCTGTTGCACTGTTGATTCACCTACTTCTTTTTTTAAACAAACTTACATATGACAGCAAAATTCAGCTTTAACTTAATCGACAACTATTTATTGATTTTAAATGGTTGATTGTAAATTGTACACCATTTAATTAATCTATTTTAGACATGTTTCCAGTGTTGTAAATTGTTTAAATTAATGTAGTTTATAATGTCCAATAAAGTAATTTATGAAGCTCTTGCTTTAACTTATAGAACACATCTGGTATGAATTTTCACAATAGTAACATGTACAGCACTGTGTGACTTTTTCTATGTTAGCTTTAATCAACAACATAAATACTAGAAATATTTAAATGTTGCTGTCCGACAACACTGACAGTGAAGGATCATAAAACATTCTAATGTTAATCTGTAAATACTTTCACCTGTGGAGGTGGTGACAGTGCTAGAGATGATCCATCACTTAATCACAGTTTAATATTTATAAATTCTGATCTTAAAAGTGTTGCTACCATCACCTGTCAACAACAGCAGAAAAGAAGTTTCAGGTAAGAAACTGAACCTGTGAATCCTGAAGACAGAGAATAATAAACTAACTCATCAGCAGTTAGTCTGTCATTTCATCAGAGGAAGATGAACTGGGAGAGGTTTTCTACCATCATCATCATCACAGCACATTAGAGAACTAAGGATGTCCATGCAGTCTCCCTTCTCCACAACCAGATGAATGGAAACAAATGGGCTGCTCTGTACATGAGGTCCTCCTTCTGTTGGCACAGATCACTCAGTTTTCACAGTGTGGAAACCTTTCAAATGACAATAAAACACAAACACTTGAGTTAAGATGCGGTGGATCACAGTTAATCACAAATATCGATCAGCTGTCAGGATAGGTGCATGAATGTCTGCTTCAGTTGAGGACTGGTTTGACTGTTAAATTAACAATATTCTACATGACAAATATTTGTCTACACATTTTTATACGTCACGTTATCTTAACTTGAACTATCACGACGTCTTGATGGACAATGTATTAACCAACATTAACGCTGCGCATTAGACTAACGCAGATCACTTAAACTGGGTCACATGTGGAGAAACACAAACCAAACGTCGTTAGATTAACGTCCATTAAATTCACCTTTTTATTGGGCTTTGACTGAACACCTCCACGGGCTAACCCAGGTTGACAAAGGTTATCAGCCCAGCGGGGCCAGGTACCGTTAGCATAGCAATCGCTAAGTTATCAGCTAACGCTAGCACTAGCACTAGCTTGGTTAGCAAGGTGCATCTTCAACTGAACTGTGATTCAGACCATAAACACGTAATGAAAACGTTTACGGAGGTAACAAATCAAGTGACAGGTAGGGTCATTTTCCCATAGACTTAAATATAATCGGACTTATTTTTGCAACCTGTGGAGTCACCATGATGGTCATTCGAGAGAAAGCAAGTTTAACGAACTTCTGCATTGGCTTCATTCTCCAGACTCAGAGTTGACGTCCTTTCTTTTATACAGTCAGTGCTCTGGACCAGAAAGCAGGATGTCTCTTCCCTCTTCTTCACCTCTTTCTGTAGTAGTTTGCTCGGCGAATCACTGCCCCCTTCTGGACATACGTGAGAAATGTCGGATAACACTGCTAAAGAACATTCGTTGCAAACACTTGACGTAATCAAACAAATTAATACTAAATGTAGATTTAAGATTTTGCCCAAATAATGTTTTTTTTTAAGTAATCTTGAACGTCGAAATGAAATTCAAGGGGGCTACTGCCGTGATGAGTACATGATTTATTTCCAGTGTTCAAAAGTCACCCTGATCATATTCTGGTTTTGAGAAATGTCTTGATATAAAAGACTCTGATATAAGCTATTCTAGCTGTAGAGGAGTGCCTCGGAGCTGAGCACCCGTGGCACTAATTAACTTTACAGCTGCGTCACTGAACTACAGAAAATAGACAGAGGAAACGCCTACCTTTGATAACAGACACGAGTGTTTTCGAAGCAATTAGTTACCTACTCGAGAATAAGACAAGCTGATGGAAACACACAGACCAGCAGCGTCCAAACCCGACACAAACCCTGTCCCGTAACCACACCTGGAAGTTCAACTTCTTTCACGTTCGTCCTGCTGGATGTTTGTCATAATCAAGCTGCTGCAGTCCATTAGTTTAATTTCCTCACGGTGTGGTACCGAGTCGACTCGGTGCAACCCAAAACAATGCCATCACGGCCACGCCTCTACCGGGTATGCTCCCTTTTTCAACAAGGACACCAGGCAGGTGGGCGTTGACGCTCCAATCATTCCAGTTCCAAAGTTTGATGGCGAAAACAAACGTCTGCTCTCCTCGTGCCCAAAGGTTTTATATTTTATAATTTATTTACTGAAAGGCTACAGCATATGATCACAACCTGAACGATAATATCAACACCTGTATATCCACCAGTGTAGTTATATGATTGGGGGGGGGGTGTTGTGTCTGTATAGTGTCTACCATGATTTCTCAAACTGTTATAGAACACTGCATGGAAAAAAAAATACCTGTTGGTCTCTTATGTGTGTATGCATGATTCATGAATCAAGTTTCAAGCCCAAAGATTCAAGTTTAATGTTTGTGAGTGAAACAGTTTCCGATACAAGGCAACATTTAAGGCACAAAACAGAAGATCTATGTCTTGTTACATGGTTGATCCTGAACAGATGAAGCATAGAGCATTACATATAGTTCAAAGAGTAACGTGCAATGTTAAGGTTGTAGGTTGAAATAAATCTGCTTCTGTGCAGCGATCCTGAAGGAGAAGCCAGTTTAATAAAGACCTCAGAGCCCCAGGAAATCTTTCTGTACCTCACAACCCAACAGTGCTTTTCCAGCTTCCACACACTCTGCCACACATGGTGCTAAAAAAAACAAAACAAACAAAAAAAAGTATTAGCAGAAGTCACTGAATGTGGGAAAACAGCTGATTTTAATCATTACACACAATAGTTTATCACTTATTATTATGAGTTTTACCATTCTGAGCATGGAGCCATGACACAGCCTTCATAGCCAGAAGCTCCCACTCTTCCTTAGCATCCATCTTGAAAGCATGAAGCCAAATCAGAGCCAGAATGGTGGCCCACATTTCCTGGTTCACCTAATTCACACAAAATTCAAACAAAGACACATAATTTCAAGGAGGAAATGTGACTGTATATTTTTGAAGTGTTACTAAAACAACAGTAATATCATATAAAATAAGACAACATACTCAAACACTTTCATGTGAGCTATTCACATATACTGTGTTGTGATTGCTTTTCCCAAACAGGTGGTTAAAAGTACCACAAGGGGGCATTATACCAAAGTTTCTCAATCTGGCTGTGTAGATATGTATTATCTTTAACAAGGACTCACAGCCGGAGGTTTTGTTTTGTCCACCTCCTCGCTGGTCTTTCCCAGTGCGGCAGCCAGGGCTGGATTGAGCAGCCAGTAGCCAGATGCCTTCTGCAGGGAAACCAACTGAAGCAAAGGGTCTCTGGGTGGCTTCTTGATCGTGGGGGCTTCAACGTTTCCAAGACACGCTAGGGGAGAACCATCTACATCTGCATCAAAAATGCAAATTCAATGATTCAGAGACAACACATATGTGAGTTGTAACAATACACTTAAAATGATATTTGTAAATTGTGACAAAATTGACAAAAGTCATTTAAAAGCTGATTCAGAATTTAGAGATCTATCTATCTATCTATCTGTCTTTCTAGAATGTATGCCATACACATACAATTTAAAACAGAAATAAATGTCTAAATAAAGCTAAATGTTGATGAACCCTACAAATTGAAAAATTACAAATTACACTTTTCTTTCAAATGTTTGTGCACTAATGAAACAAAACAGATACCTTCGTCACTGGAAATCCTTCTGCATTCTTCAGATGCATCTGATAAGCAATACTCATCATCAACTGTTTTTTTCAGAAGAAGAAATGCATTGTTAGAACAGCAAAATCATAAAAAAATATTTTATGGTTATAATTCAAATTTTTAATCTATCTATCTATCTATCTATCTATCTATCTATCTATCTATCTATCTATCTATCTATCTATCTATCTCAATAACATTTAAAACCAGATCTTCTTGCATTGACGGTGTTTTGCTGGTGTAATTGCTGTTTGGTATCTGAGGTACTTTGGAAGTTAAAAGAAACAATTTCTGGATTACAGTCAAACTTGCAGGTCACACGATGCCCTTTGACCCAGAAAGGATTCATGCCATACACTTCAATTAAGATTAACTACTGTTCAGCTAAGAAGTGAATGTATGAAAACGATACAAATTGAAGAGTTACCCATTACTCTTTTCTTTCAATAGTGTGTGCACCACTGAAACAAAACAAATACCTTTGTTACGCCACATCGGTTCACAGTCATCAACATCTTCACATGTTAAGCTGTCCTCAGAAACTGTTTTTTTCAGAAGAAATGCATTGTTAGAACAGCAAGATCATACTAAAAATATTCTATGGTTCTAGGTGAAATTAATAAGTCAGTTTTATTGTATTGTAATAGATGTTGGAACTTGTTTCCCTGAGTTGCTCTGAGTCTGACCTGCATTTGCTTCACCTCTACACTTGGCGGACTGAGACTTAACTTGTTCATATTTAGTATTAGGCACCCATCTGACCTACTACTACTATCTGTGTTGAATATCTAACCTGTGTGGAGTATGGAAAACATTTCTTTCTTTCAGTAGATATATAAATGCACCAGTGTGTTGAAAAAGCCAATTAACATTTTACTCACCCATAATGTCATTTAGAACAGATATTGCACAGCATTGAGAATACATCATCCCACCAAGTACTGTGATAAAAAGAAAGTAGGATATTAAATGAGGGTCATTATATTGATAACTGATGATAATTGTGCTAGGGCACAATTAGTTCATATAAGTGCTCCAGTTTCTCTCTAATGTGAAATGTACCAGTTTTACCAGCTGCATTTCAGTAAAGGTCACATTATTTTGGTTTATTCACCTGTTGCATTTTTCCTTACTAAACTCCGCATTTACAGTCATCTATTCCTTAATAAATGTATAGAGTTGTTGCCTTTGTTTTCTGTAACTTACTTTCAGTCATTTTTCATATCCGATTCATTTTTTGTTGGTTCTAAGTTCAAGTTATTTCTATCTTAAAATGAATTAGTGCATTAAAAGACTTTCTTGACTTATGGTTAGAGACGGTTTGTATTGTGCTGTCTCTGAAAGTATATTGCTGGTCCAATAATTAAAATGGTTTCTCATAATAATTCTTTCCCCAAACTGAGCTAAATTTATCATCATAATTGAAACGTAATGAAGAAAACACGATATGTGCTTAAAAATATAATATAATAATATAATATGTTCTTTCTTTGCCATACTGGCCAAGTCTATCACACATAAGTTTTACTGGTCTTAAACATACAACCGCCATTGAACTGGACAGGTTCCCTTTTTGTCATTTGTTCCTGGAAAAATACACTCACTGGATGTTGGAATATTTCTGCGCACCAGAGGTCCTTCAATCGGCTTGCCATTGCCTTTGTGGACAACAATGAAGGCAGTGTAGGAACTGCTCACTCCTGATTGGACACTGAGCTCCACCACCCTCTCCTTCACTCCTTCATCTTGTGGTGCCTCATCGTCTTTCTCCTCCATCTCCAGGGAGCGAATCAGAGTCCGAGCACCCAACCTGTGGACTGTTAATCTGAAGATAGGAGCAAGAAGTAAATACAGGCGGAGCTTACCTTCCGTTTCTATGAATAGAGATCTATGAATAGACAATCCTGTTAAACATATATGGACTTAAGAAAACTTTTCAACACATAGAAATTAGAAGTAAATCAAACACTGTTAATGTTACAACACTTCCAGTACTTTGAGCTAAATGCTAGTGTCAGTATGCTAACATACCTACAATGTTAACATGATGATGCTAAGCAGGTACATTGTTTCCTACATTCAATATCTCAGTAAGTGTATTAGCATGCTAACATTTACTAATTAGAACATCAGACTTAAAACGTGTTAATTTTTATTTTTCATGTTATTTTACTGTACCGTGTATTTCACATTTCACAATGCTGTGTGGAATGGTTAATTACATAAACTCAATACTGTAAAGTCAGCACATAATTTAAAGTAATTCTGCTGTCTGATCAAAAAACGTTTTACCCAGTGTCCTCTGCAGGTTTGAGACTGAAGTGGAGCTGGCTCTGAGAGGGATGACCTGCCAGACTGTACTTCACCATCACAGAGCCTTCTGATGCCTCTGAACTCTGAGAAAGTGTTAGAAACCATGCTTGTTAATGTGATGGCATACACCGTTAAAGACATGTAATATGTATATATGTATCATTCCTTTTGTTGAGTGAGAAATCCAGCCTCCAACATTAAATAGGTATTTCACTATGAGATGGTGCTGCTCCTACCTGCCCAGTGAGCTGGGCATAAAGCAGTGACCTTTGACCCTGGAAAACTGCTGTGATTGGTGGAGAGAGAACAGTGACAGACACTCCTTTTGGTAAATCCCATGTGACTGAGATATCCTCCACAGCTGGCTGCAGAGCAAATCGCAGCGACTGCATCACCTGGTTAAAAGAAAATATATACAAATGGTTGGGAGAGGTAACGAGTAATACCTTCTGTCTAAATAAAAATGAAGGGTTGCATTTTTTAATAAAATGTTTTCATCCATGTTACTTTTCTTACTTTAGGTTGCATCCTGTCAGTTCCTGTGATGAACTGGGCATGACCGCCTCCTTCCTTGGCCAACCCATTGATAAGAGCAGAGCTGGCCCCTTCCCCAATCCCAAAGGAGAAACACCTGCAATACAGTAGTTTTGTTTTTAACACACACACCACTACAACATGAGACATACTGTGAGCGTGTGTTTTTGTTTCACCTGTGGGAACCTGAATTTGTCTTCACCAGATTTATCACTTCTTTGGTGTTGAACACCTCGCCGTCAGTAAAGACAAAGAGCTAGGGAGGAGAGTTTACACAGGAGTTACATAACATCACACCCAGAAACATGCAGCATGTTCTGAAAGCCATTCACATCATTTTCTGAGTGGCATGTTGGATTGTTGTTTCAGTGACATGAGTGGATTTAACAGTAAAGTATGAAGAACAACAATGGTGGGATAAGTATGAGCTTCAGACAAACCAGTTTCTTCAAGATTGTTCTTGTTCAACTGAGTAAAAGAGATAAGATATGTTCAGCCTGAACTGTTTCTTGTCCATTGCTTGCTCTGATTATGTCAGATGTCAGGCACCTCATGTGCTCCATTGAAACACTGGAACCACACAGTAAAGCTCTCAGCACACAACAGGGAGCGGTTTTAATAAATGGTATGACTGTGTCTCTTTTGCGAAACACCTGAACACTTTCTATGCCTGTTTTGACACACTTAACTCAGACGAGCCGGGTAAAAAGCTCCTGAGAGCTCTTGTCCAACAATCACCACACCCTGCATACTTCACGCAGGAGGCTAGGCCCCAGGACCTGATGGCATCCCGGCAACAGTGCTAAAGGCTGTTCCCATGGAGCTTGCCCTCCCTCTTCTACAAACCATGGTGGTTCCAAAGAAATCCTGCCTCACAGAATGAAATCACTGTTGGTCAGTAACCATAAAGTGCCTGGAAAGCTTGCACTGAGCAGCGTCATGCCAGCATTCAACACAATCCAGTATCACCAACTGATAAGGAGGCTCCAGTACCTCAACGTCACCCCACTTCTCATCCACTGGATACACACCTTCCTCAGTGACAGAAAACAGACTGTAAGGGTCGGCACAGCAACATCTCCAATCATCACTATTAACACCGGAACCTCACAAGGCTGTGCCATCAACCCCTTCCTCTACACCCCGTACTCTAATGACTGCATGAGTCCATAACCACATACTTTAAGTGCTCTGATGACACTGCCATACATGCACTTCTCTCTCTCACTTGCACTCAGTGGTTTAACAAACACCGGCGTAGACAGGGAGGAACAGCTTGCCTGATCAAGCAGTGTCTTTTTATTGACCTTCTGAACTGTCCTGCATTGTCCACTATGTTTGAGCATAAGGTAGTACATATGTGTACCTGGTGCTTTCTACCGAAGGTCAATAATCAACTTTGTAAACATTTAATCAGATCTGTGGCCCCATTTGTTGGGAGGAGTAAAGCTGTCAACTGATTACCAATCCTAACCCTGATTTAGATAAAGTGGAAGGGGAGGCTGTCAGTCACCAAATCTGTTTGTGACTCTCGTCTTTTCACCAGAATTGGTGGTGTCTTACTGAGTAACTTTAGTGCAAGTGACAGATTGATCATCACAAGCAGCATGTTCAAGCATGGTTTAAGGCAAAAAAATGTGGATATGTGCGAGTGTATTACTTGTCTAGGTTGATTGGGAATGCAGGGCTGGCTATAAATGTGCTTGAGAGAGTCAAGGATCTCTGTTCCTCCCAGATCAGCAGCCATCTCTTCCACTTTCTTCACAGCCTCTTCCAAGGTCTTCTCACAGTACTCCACACTCTTTCTGCCATCAGGAACACAAATGAAGGAGGTCAGGTGGTGGAAGGTAGTGTAGCACTACCAGGTTTTCCCTAAACTTGTGCATGTCTTAACTATACTGTAGCTCCTAAAATGTATTCCTACTAACTTTGTAGGGTTTAGCAGAATTGCCATATATCAATGTCACATCAACATAAACTGATGCATGAATAAACAAACAAACAGTAACATCAATAACTGAAACACATTTTTGTGCGCTCAGTCACTCACGGGAAGATGTATTCATAGGTATCACCAAAACTGTAGATGTTGAAATAGCAGCCCATTGGTAAGCTCTTCAACAGGAGCAGCAGAGTATCCTGATGGAAGTAGAGGAAAGACAGTGAAAGTTACTCTGTGAAAGGGACACTATGGATGATTTCATGATTGAGTTAGCACTTGCTGAATACCCTGGCACTGCAAATGCGAGTTGCTTCCTGCATGCTGTCATCGGTAGGACAATCCATACTCCCAGATCGATCCAATAAGAACACAAACTCTCCACATGAAGCCACTGAAGACATCACAGACTGGGGGAACTCAGGGTACAGACTCAGCATCACAACTGGATCACCCATCAGAGTGCCTGAACCACAAGAGGAAAGACACAAAAATGCTTTTTATTGCACATCTACTAATAATTTTTCCTAATTACTTACCCCCTCATTACATCAGTTTGAAGTGAGAGAACATTTTATTTGTCAGGTAACAACTTCACTGATTTACACACCAGTCTTGGCTGTGGTCTGTCCTGCCTCCACCACAGCAGTGGGCTGGTGGGCATCTTTGTAATAAATCAACAGTTCAACACCTCTGTCAAACTTGTGTCCTGCAGCCAACTTCGCCTGCAGTTCACAAAACACACTCATGAACTTCATTAACGTTATATGTTTTGTTCTTAGCACTGAGGAACAATCACACACAGCAGACACATTAACAGTCTACCTACCGTGGCCTGGGTCTGCTCTGTGTTGAGGTGCTGGAGAGGGTCCAGGGAACAGTTGGACTCTACTTTAGAGACTGGACGAGGAGAGGACACTCGGGCGGAAAAAGACAGACTGTAGGGAACCAGAGAGGCTGGAACAGAAGTCACCTGGACACTGGCACCTTCACTACCTCCACTTCCTGTGAACAATATGAGACGAGTTAAGAATACCATAATTGAAGAGACATTACCAACTGAGAACTGTTCGTCCAGCAGAAGTTCTGGATGACCAGAGAAGATCCTTAAAATTAATGCAACGGTTGTAAGACAAACATGGCAACCAGACACCCTCCTCACTGGCTACTTTCTTCAGCTCCTCTTGAAGGATTTTGAGGTGTTCCCAGTCCAGATGGGGTATATAGTCCCTCCAGCATGTTCTGGCTATGCGCTGGGAGATCAGATGCTCAAACTAACTAAACTGGTTCCTTTCATTGTGCAGAAGCAGTGATTTTAAATTAAGCTGTCTCTGGATGTCTGAGTTCCACACCTTGTCTCTAAGGGTGAACACAGCCACTCTACAAAGGAAACTCTCTTGCATACACAATCCTATTTTTGTCAGTCATTTCCCAGAACCCATGACCACAGGTGACTGCTCAACATAAAACAACTGATAAATCAAGAGCGTTTCCTTAAGACTCTGCTCTGTTTTCAATAATTTGGGAACTGTGTTGCCACGGGCAATATAACTTTTGGTGGAGTCTCCCTGCACAAATTGGTCGTAGTCAAGGGATCAGACTAAGAACAATTCAAGAACCCTGTTCGATTGAAAATGACCAGAGCAACCATGCTCAGAGGAGAAGAACTGAAGTGCACTCCTGGAAACCGGCCTCCACCCACAGTTCACTCCCAGATGGATCATGCTCTCTGAAGAACTGCAGATGAAAGGAATCACCTGATCTTGGTTAAAAATCTCACTCATACAAAGCAGGAGAGTACAACATTGACTGCTGAAGGACAACTCTGAGTTGAAAATATCACAAAGGGTACAAGCCTCTTTTTTCTCAGACGAGGAAGTATACTCCTCGCAGTACCTCAAATGTTGTCTCATGTAAATGTTATCTCTTTTTAGGTGGCTGGCTAGCCACCAGAACTTTTGGGAGTTGCCTGGTTTTTGTTTTGAATTGGGAGGACGTGTGAAGCTGGCACCTTCACATGGGATTGATGTAGCGCCAAGCGCAGACACCAATATGAACTGTTAGCTTACAGTTGAGGTTCAATGAATATCTCAAACAAACAATGATGTCTCATGTTCTATTTCTACACAATCTAAATACAATAGATGCAAAATCCACAGGGCATTTGTAGGTGTTTGTGGAAAACATATCAGAAAAAGTGAAGGCTTTGGCATCAGTACTGATTTCAACTTCAAAAATCAGAGATTGTTTATAGCACATCACAACCGGCAGAAAAGGAGAAGTCAAGTATTCTGTTAGTGTATTTCACAATGGTTTTTAACTTGTACCTGTATGTGAATGGTGCATTTGGTAATTGACGCTTCCACAGAAACACAAAAAACCAGTTTGTTGTTCACTAAATTTAAGTGTTGGCTGGATTTCCTACCCTGAGGTTGGCAGCGAGGGTTGAGCACAGCAGGCAGACAAAACCTCAGCCCGTCATCAGCCTGAACAGCCAGCTCAGTGACGTACTCCAGCTTGATGGAGGCACTCTCTCCTGGAGGCAGACTGCCCACACTCAGGGTGAATATATCTGGACTCTGCTCACTCTCCTCCAACAGGAAGGCCTGCTGACCAGAGCTCAGCGCATCATCATACTCCTCACGAGCCTGGAGCACAGATGACACATGTCAGCAACATTCACCATGTTTATTTTTTCTTTAAGATCCATTACAGTGAGTAAGCATTTACTGTCCAGCTCACCTGCTGTTTCTCCTTCACCTCAGCTACAATCTGTGTCTGTCCAATCTTAGCACTGAAATGACAGACAGCAGCATCTCCAGGCAGAGGGAAGACAAAAACAGCCTCTACTGGTTTGTCCTCCTTGTTCTCGTAGGTCAGGGTGGAGACCACCGTAGCCACATGGTCCCTGACCTCCAGCTCCACCTCGATGCTCTTCAGAGGAACTGACCGAGAAACAAAAAGAAATCCAATGATGAACATAAAGACAGAGTGAGAAATGTTGTGTGTTCTCTGAAGACATTTTAAGATAGTTGTTGATCCCACTTAGATAGTCTCTCTGTTTGTTTTCTAACAGCTCTGTACCTGGTTCCTTCTGGGCAGTTAGTAGACCACAGCAGTTCATCGTACCTGTGCAACAATTAACAAGGACACGTGAGAACTTTCTGTTGTAGGGATGAAAGGTAATGATACAGAGCATTATAGGTGCTCAACAGTTAGAAAAAAGTGAATCTATTTATTGTTTTTCACATGAATGTCATCATAAAAAAATGATAACCATCATGATTATAAGCATGCTTTGAGGACTGAATCCTGTAATTAATCCATCAATCTATCGATACAGCACATGAATGTGCAATATGTATCGATCGACAAGAAACTTAGGATCTCCACTGCCGTACGTCCGCACCCTTCCTGGTTCAGTCTTAGTACATTTTCTTGTGTTTTTGTTTTTATTTTTATTTAGTCAGCTGTCTGCTATAATATTTATGATGACATTCATGTGAACAATAAATAGATTCACTTTTTTTCTACAGAAGAACAGAGGAAATTTTAAAATGCATTTTACATTTGCAGTCAGTGTCTCATCAACAGTAAACAGAAACATCTGTCTGCGAAGGCAACTGACTTTCTCCTTTGCCAAATTGTTATGACATTACAATAACAAATCACTAAGACTCATATCCCAGTGTAACAGAAACACTATCCAGCAGTTATTAATAAGGAATCTCTGTGTATCAAAATGTCAGTGGTGAACTTCTGGTAAACAGTGCGTCATCTCGGATCACGACAATAAATACACAGGAGGAGAATACTTACCTCTGATGATAAGCGTTTAAAGACTGGGACAGTTTCACTGTAGCTCTCTCTTGTATGTGTAGAGACAACCTGTGTGTAACAGATGAGCCCTTATCCCGACTGAAACTGAAAGAAAACTGTAGTCACGCCTCCCGGGTACGCTCGATTTCACCACAGAAGATCGCCGGATGGGTGGAGCTTAAAGTGTCAATCTGAGTCATGCTCCTAAAATTTTCATGTGACGCATATTTTTTTTATTTTTCCAGTGTCCAATACCTCACCTGGATTAAAGTTTGAAGTTGAATCTGCTGCAATAAAAATCACGAAACTCTACTTCCTCTGCTAAAATGAAGCAGGCAACACACACAAAAATGCCTGACAGTTGTGTTATTGTCACCAGTGTTTACTCTGTGCTTTCTCTCTCTTTCTTTCTTTTGTACAGTTGGCTTCATGATATAAGATGACAGCGTACATACACAATTTTTTACACACTTAAGTATCGGCTACTCTGTGTCATTCAGTAACAAAATAACACATTATATATATTTATATGCTGATTATAAGTCACATTGAAATTTGTTCTTTCGAGACAGAAACGTCTAATATACAATAACATGATAAATTCAAAACAATTTAAACCTTCTCTCTTCTGGTTTCAACGAAATTAACACAAACATGTTATGTTTGACCAGTGCAGAGTCAGCTGAGACAAAAACACAGTCAACTCACTGCCAGCTGTGGTATTATGTGTCTAACATTTTCATCAAACGCATAGAGATTATGGCTGCAGTTACAAAACATGCACACATCGCCACCTAGCGGGACAGGATAGGAATGAACACATTTTCTGAATGAACTGACATGATGGTCCTCGAATCCTAAGTGTAATATATGATATATTTTAATGGGTAATTTGCTTGTGAGATGGCTTTGGTGATGCTTTCCTGAGGTTTTCTAAATTTTGGATACTATATTACTCATGTCTGACTTGAATTGCGTTAGTGAGTATTTATTTTCATTATCCTTGTGAATATAACTCAGGATATGTTGAGGACTATGTCCTCACAAGATAGTTTAAAACTGTGTGCAGTCTGAGGGCAAGATGTTAACTGAAGTGTTAGGTTCATCTCAAGGCAAAAACACTTCTGGACTCAGCTGTGATTTAGACTTAACCACCTCTAAACATTACAAACAAGCAGCAGTGTCTGGTTGGTTAGTTAAAAAAAAACATCCCGGTTAAAGTTCTTAACCTTGGTACAATGGGGCCTGAAATTTATGCTGACAGCCCAAGGTTTGCATGTTTACCTCGTGTCACACAGTTTTTACTACACAACGAACAGAGCAGGTGTGTAGTCTCTAATTCAGAGATTAATACTCATTTTGGTCAAAGCTCTAAGTTTAACTTTCAGTTTTTTTTTTAGACACAAATTGACATCAAAAGCATCATTCACTTGATTTATATATGGTAAGGATTTAGCACTGTTCTGACAAGTTTTTACAATGATCCACAATAGCTGAACCAAAATAGAGACCAATATAAAAGGCCAATAATGAGAAATAGAAAGAGAAACACCAAATGAAAATAGAAAACATAACAGAATAGGAATGAAATGTTACAGTGTTGACAGTGTAAAGGCTGTAAGATGGAGTAAATCTGCTTCTCTGCACCAATCCTTAAGAGCAGCCGGTTTAATGAAAACCTCAGAGCCCCAGGACGTCTTCCTGCACCTTGCAACCCAACAGTGCATTTCCAGCTTCCACACACTCTGCCACACATGGTGCTGAAAAAAAGAGAGAAAAACAAGTCATCAGAAGACTGGATGTGACAAAACAGTTGATTTTAACCAGCATATACTATTAAAAACAACAGATCAGCATTACTATCATGGTTTTTACCATTCTGAGCACGGAGCCATGACACAGCCTTCATAGCCAGAAGCTCCCACTCCTCCTTAGCATCCATTTTTAAAGCATGAAGCCAGATCAGAGCCAGAATGGTGGCCCACACTTCCTGGTTCACCTAATTCCACAAATCAAAGAAAGTCACATGGGACAACACATGACAGATAATCAAACAGAACAAGGTACATAAAGTATCTCAGGGGAAAATTTGGCCTGATAGACAGTAACCCACCAATGCAGGCTTTGACTTGTCCACCTCCTCGCTGGTCTTTCCCAGTACATCAGCCAGAGCTGGATCTAGCAGCCAGGAGCCGGACGCATTCTGGAGGGAAACCACCTGCAGCAAAGGGTCTCTGCAAGGCTGTTTGGGGATGGTGCTTTCAGTCTCTTCAGCACTCAAAACTGAAGAAAAATGTGCAAAGATAAAATCATCCCTGTAGATCATTCTACTGGTATCAGGTTTGTTTTGGGCCAATTTGATACTAATATCGGATTTGATAATATCAAAGCAATTGCAAAGATGAAATAATCTTTGTTGCACACAAAGATTATGTCACATTATATTGGTATATAGGTAGGTAAGGTATACCATTTAATTTTGGATAATTGTCTAGCATAAGATGGATATATGCTGCTAATAAAAACATGACTGTTTGTCAGTCTAAAAAAATGAAATACATGATACAGTCACTGAATTATTTCTGTCTTGACTTTGATGACTGATATTATGCCTGAAAAAAAAAATAGATAAAGAATCCACGCTAGCAACTGTGTGAGGCTGTACATAGACACAGTGGTGCTTTGAGCTAAATGCTAATGTGAGAATATGCCAAAAAGGTCACAATGACAATGAAAATGCTAACATTTAGCACGTTTAGTTTTTTGCCACATTCACTTTCTTCATGCACTGTGTGTATATTTACAAAAATACACAGATTTGTGTTCCACTCCCATTCAGCTTTGTACTTACTTTTCATACTGGGCAGAGAATCACAGACCAGCGGAGCACTCAATGCCATTCCTCCTAAAATGGGCATCACTTTAAGGTTAAGAAAAAAGGTATTGGGGTTAAGAAAAAAATATAATCAACAACACAACTGACATCTGAGCTTATTACAATGACTCACATGTCGTTATAAGACGTTCTTAAAATGTAAAAGTTGTTATTCAGTATTTTAAAAAGTCACAAAAAATTTAAGCAGCAAAAAAGATATATTCTGCAACAGAAATTTGTTCCTTTGTTCAGTGTAGAAATACACAGATGTGTGTTCCACTCCCATTCAGCTTTTTACTTACTTCCTTGACGGGTCATGGAACATGACCGGAAGGACACAGTATCAGGGGCAACCGACCCTTCAAGAGATAGAAAAACAACGAAAAAAACAAAATTTGAGGTCAGGAAATTACATGAGAATTTTAAAACAAAAAATATCAACTAAACTACTGACTTCTGAGCATATTACAATTACTTGCAAGTTGTTGCAAGTAGTTAAACTGTACGTGGTTAAATAATATTCAAAAAGTCACAAAAAATGCATAGTAGCTCAACCTTCCTCACTTGTGTCTTTGAGCAACTGCATATGTTGTCAGTGACTAACAAAAAATACCAGAGCAAAAACAACCACTGTATATCCAATATTTCACATTAAAGAACAAAGAAAGGGCAATTCTGCCACAGAAATGTGCTGTTTTGTTCAGTGTTTACGTCAGTTTACTATAAAAACACACAGATGTGAGCTTCACTCCCATTCAGCTTTTTACTCACGTTTGCTTCTGCAAAATGACATAGGTTGCACCCTAGCACCGACATGAACTTCAAGAAATAGAAAAACAAAAAAAAGTGTGGGATATCAGAGCCAGAATAACTCATATAACAGTATTTCATATTAAAGCTACAAAAAACAAAACAAAAAAGAGATAGAAATTTGTTCGTTTGTTCAGCGTTTACATCAATTTACTGTATTTACAAAAATACACAGATGTGTCTTCCATTCCCATTCAGCTTTGTACTTACAGTTCATACTGCCTACAGAATTACAGACCAGCGGAGCACCCATCATCATTCCTAAGATGGGTAAAAGTTTGAGAATTAAAAAAAACGTATTATGGTCAACCCAGAACAATTGAGCAGAATGCTTTTTCGCTATTACAGCTCCCACCCTATGGTACTCCTAGCCTGTATAACTGAGACATGCTAAGTCCTTAGCTTCTTTTACATCCCTTTAGAAAACTTTTCTTTTTGTGAAACGTTTGACATAGGTTATCTATACTAATTATTCCTATCTATTTGATCTTATTCATTTATTGTTTTTACATCTTCTGTTATTTCCTTGTAAAGCTCTTTGTTACTTCGTTAAAAAAAGTTCATTATTATTATTTATTATTATTTATATTATTATTACGGGTGGAGCTGCTGTTGCAGCATATGAAGGAGTAAGAGCATATTATGGAGGGGTTGTCAAAATGTTTTCGCTCATCAGTGTATCAGTCATGGTCACCGATAATACCTCTAAAACAGTGGGTGATAGAGCCTTAGTTTCTCATTTGGAATTGAAAAAGCACTTACTGGATACTGGAATATCTCTGCGGACCACAGGTCCTTGAATCGGCTCGCCATTGCTTTTGTTCACAGCAATGAAGGCAGTGAAGGGACTGCTCACTCCTGATTGGACACTGAGCTCAACCACCTTCTTCTTCACTCCTCCATCTTGCTGTCCACTGTGTTCTCTCTCTTCCATCTCCAGGGAGCAAATCAGAGTCCGAGCACCCAACCTGTGGACTGTTAATCTGCAGATAGGACAGAGGAGTGAACACAGGTGGGGCTTCATTTGTATGAATACAATACAGAGATATGCAGTCTAACTAATCATATGGTAGGTCTTAAACATCAGATAACATCTCAGTATACAGATATTAGAGATACGTCATTTATGCTACTTTTTGACTTTTATTGTGAGATGACAGTGCAAACTAATGAGCTACACAAAAAGCCAGAGGTGGACACTAGCTCTAGCTCTGTATTTTTATCACTAGGATGTATCAATGACTGAACTGAAACATGCTAAAATTGTAGATAAATACCATAACATAGTTTTGTTGTGTGTCACCCACAATTTAAATAATTAAACTCAAAATTTGTAACGTGGCACAGCCCAACACATAACAGCACTGTTTTACCCAGTGTCCTCTGCAGGTTTGAGACTGAATGGGAGCTGGTTCTTAGAGGGATGACCTGCCAGGCTGTACTTCACCGTCACACAGCCCTGTGCTGCCTTTGAACTCTGAGAAAGCATTACAGTGTTACAAACCCTATTAATTACTGTAATCACATTATTTTTTATCATTAAATCCTTCATTTAAACAGCTAATCTCATTGAGTTCAGGATCTCTTTTTCAAGGCGTCAAATCGAATGAGATGGTGCTGCTCCTACCTTTCCAGTGAGCTGGGCATAAACCAGTGACCTTTGACCCTGGAAAAGTGCTGTGATTGGTGGAGAGAGAGCAGTGACAGACACTCCTTTTGGTAAATCCCATGTGACTGTGATGTCCACCACCGCTGGCTGAAGAGCAAATCGCAGTGACTGCATCACCTGGTGGGAGAAAAGAGTTTCCACTGAGCTTTTACTTACTGAAACCATGATTTCTGCACAAATACAAATCTGCTGTTGCATATTTTAACTTGACAGCTTTGCTATGTTTATATCTTTCTTACTTTAGGTTGCATCCTGTCAGTCTCTGTGATGAATTGAGCATGACCTCCTCCTTCCTTGGCCAACCCATTGATAAGAGCAGAGCTGGCCCCTTCCCCAATCCCAAAGGAGAAACACCTGCAATACAGTAGTTTTGTTTTTAACACACACACCACTACAACATGAGACATACTGTGAGCGTGTGTTTTTGTTTCACCTGTGGGAACCTGAATTTGTCTTCACCAGATTTATCACTTCTTTGGTGTTGAACACCTCGCCGTCAGTAAAGACAAAGAGCTAGGGAGGAGAGTTTACACAGGAGTTACATAACATCACACCCAGACACATGCAGCATGTGTTAGGATGCTGCTGCAGGAACACAACTGACTTTTATGGTGAAGTGTAAAGAATGACAAAAACCTGTTAGTCCAGTTAAAAACAAAACAGTAGGAAGTTCTGCACTGAATTGGTATGGTATTATTAAAGACGAAAGTGATATTAAAGGCACACAGATGTTAAACACAACCTGTTTAAAATGTTAACCGTGTGTGTGCAGTGTGTGTTTTACTTGTCTTGGTTGACTGGGAATGCAGGGCTGGCTGTAAATATGTTTGAGGGGCTTCAGGATCTCTGTTCCTCCCAAATTAGCCTCCATCATCTCAACCTTCTTCAGAGCCTCTTCCATGGAGCTCTGGCTGTACTCCACACTCTTACTGCCATCACACAAATGTAAGAACATACGCACCAAGGCCATCACACATGTACAAACACTTAAAATAAAGACAGGAAGGTATTAGACTGAGTGACATGAGGGAGTCACATATCGGAAGATGTGTTCAAAGCTGGACCCGAAAGTAGATGTTGAAATAGCAGCCCATCGGTAAGCTCTCAACAGGAGCAGCAGAGTATCCTGATGGAAGTAGAGGGAAAGATAGTGAAGGTTACTCTGTGAAAGGGACACTATGGATGATTTTATGATTGTAGTTAGCACTTGCTGAATACCCTGGCACTGCTAATGCGAGTCTGTTGACCCCTGCCGTTGTTCATACGTGAACCCATACTCCCAGATCGATCCATCAAGAACACAAACTCTCCACATGAGGCGACTGATGACATCACAGACTGGGGGAACTCCAGGGTACAGACTCACATCACGACTGGATCACCATCAGAGTGCCTGAAACCATATTATTTATTCTAACATGTAACTTTCTATTCTAACAGAGTAACAACTTCTGCACTCACCAGTCTTGGCTGTGGTCTGTCCTGCCTCCACCACAGCAGTGGGCTGGTGGGCATCTTTGTAATAAATCAACAGTTCAACATCTCTGTCAAACTTGTGTCCTGCAGCCAACTTCACCTGCAGTTCACAAAACACACTCATGAACTTCATTAAAGTATATTTTGTCCTTAGGCACTGAGGAACAATCACACACAGCAGACACATTAACAGTCTACCTACCGTGGCCTGGGTCTGCTCTGTGTTGAGGTGCTGGAGAGGGTCCAGGGAACAGTTGGACTCTACTTTAGAGACTGGACGAGGAGAGGACACTCGGGCGGAAAAAGACAGACTGTAGGGAACCAGAGAGACTGGAACAGAAGTCACCTGGACACTGGCACCTTCACTACCTCCACTTCCTGTGAAAAAGTTGAACGCAATATTGCATAGCAATCCTAAACTTAAAGACACATTACAGTTAAGCATCTAATGTAAATCATACTGACTGATATGGCCATTGCCATCTCTAGAGCTTCCAGCTAACATGGCTGAAAATCTAAAAATGTATCTCTATTTCAGTCAAAGCCCAATGGATGTTTGAATGACAACTGAACACAACACTGAAAGTCAACAACACACTCCTCCATCTCAGTCTTCTTTTATCAATATTGATTTCACCCTCAAAAATACCTGATCCTTTACAGCACAGCACAACTGCCAGATGTTCTGTTGGTGTATTTCACACTGGTTTTTAACTTGCACCAGTGTGTGGACGGTGCACTTGATACTTGACACTGCCACAGACACAGACCAAACTAGTTTGTTGTTCACTAAATTTAAGTGTTGGCTGGATTTCCTACCCTGAGGTTGGTAGCGAGGGTTGAGCACAGCAGGCAGACAAAACCTCAGCCCGTCATCAGCCTGAACAGCCAGCTCAGTGACGTACTCCAGCCTGATGGAGGCGCTCTCTCCTGGAGGCAGACTGCCCACACTCAGGGTGAATATATCTGGACTCTGCTCACTCTCCTCCAACAGGAAGGCCTGCTGACCAGAGCTCAGCGCATCATCATACTCCTCACGAGCCTGGAGCACAGATGACACATGTCAGCAACATTCACCATGTTTATTTTTTCTTTAAGATCCATTACAGTGAGTAAGCATTTACTGTCCAGCTCACCTGCTGTTTCTCCTTCACCTCAGCTACAATCTGTGTCTGTCCAATCTTAGCACTGAAATGACAGACAGCAGCATCTCCAGGCAGAGGGAAGACAAAAACAGCCTCTACTGGTTTGTCCTCCTTGTTCTCGTAGGTCAGGGTGGAGACCACCGTAGCCACATGGTCCCTGACCTCCAGCTCCACCTCGATGCTCTTCAGAGGAACTGACCGAGAAACAAAAAGAAATCCAATGATGAACATAAAGACAGAGTGAGAAGTGTTGTGTGTTCTGTGAAGACATTTTAAGATAGTTGTTGATAGTGCTTAAAATTTCATTCATTTTCAACCACATTAACGCTGTTCACCAAGCTGACAGTTAAACACGCCTCTGTTTAACTGTCACAGGAGTGTTTACGTGCCCCAATGCCATTACAGCCAATACAAGCCTTTTTAACATTTTATAGTGGAAAATGAGATTTTTCTGTTTTCTAACAGCTCTGTACCTGGTTCCTTCTGGGCAGTTAGTAGACCACAGCGGTTCATCGTACCTGTGCAACAATTAACAAGGACACGTGAGAACTTTCTGTTGTAGGGATGAAAGGTAATGATACAGTGCATTATAGGTGCTCAACAGTTAGAAAAAAGTGAATCTATTTATAGTTTTTCACATAAATGTCATCATAAAAGTTTTATAACCATCATGATTATAAGCATGCTTTGAGGACTGAATTAGGAAAGCTGTATATACAAAGGATATAAAAAGACATCAACCGGTTAATCTTTCTTATCTCTCTCCGCGTGTCCCTGTTATCCCCAATCAATCAATCATTTCAGTAACACACTCTCCTCTGTACTGCCGTACGTCTTCGCCCTTCCTGGTTCAGTCTGGATACATTTTCTCCACTTTGTTAATGTGTTTTTGTTTTTATTTTTATATAGACAGCTGTTTGTTCGAAGGCTACAGATGACATAAAAAAATTCCAGTCACTCCCTCACTCTGACAAGCTACAGAAACATCTGTCTGTGGAAGGATCCTCGCATTATTTTTTACGACATTACACTAACAAACCACTAAGATCCATAACCAAGTGTAACAGAAATATTATCCAGCAGTTATTAAGGTTTCTGAGTGTATCTCATGTCAGTGGTGAACCTCTGGTAACCAGTGCGTCATCTCGGATCACGAGAATAAACACACAGAAGAAGAATGCTTACCTCTGACGATCAGCGTTTAAAGTCTTGGACAGTTTCACTGCAGCTCTCTCTTGTATGTGTCGTGACAATTTGTAGATGTGTAAAGCAGAAAATACCTTATCTCGATTGTGACTGAAAGAAAACTGCCAGTCACACCCCCGGGTACGCTCGTTTTTCTACAAAAGATCCCCGAATGGGTGGAGCTTAAAGTTGCAAGCTGTGTTTACTCTGTTCTTTCTTCCTTCTTTCTCTCTTTTGTGTAGTTGGTTGTGTAGAAGACTGCGTACATACCTCATTTTCTACATACTACAATTATAGGCTACTGTGTGTCATGCAGCAACAACATAGCATATATCTATGCTGTTTTAAAGGCACATTGGAATTTGTTCTTTCTAAGACAAAACTTCTAATATACAAAAACCTGATTAATTAAAAAACTTTTTACTTTGCCAAAACCCTTCTTTCCTCTGGTTTCATGAAATGAACACAAAATTGTCATGTTTGAATACACAAAAAATCCCATCATTTAATCACTGCCAGCTGTGGTAGGCCTATCATGTTTCAAACATTTATATCAAATGCAAAAAAGCCATGGCCTACTGGGAGAGAATAGTAATGAGCACACTTTATGATGGTGATTTTACAATATTGGTATTCCTCTGAAACATAATTTTTTTTTTTTAAATCAAAAAAGAGCCAAAAGGTGTTTACTGATCAAAACAGAGACAAACAGAGATCTTTAACCTGTAATATGTTCATATGTTCATTTCATAAAGGGTTATGTGCCTGTGAGATGGGTTTAGTGATGCTTTCCTGAGGTTTCTAATCTTTGGATACCAGATTACATTTTTGGTGTAAATGGTTTTAGACGCAAGTTTTGGTGTAACTTTATTGCTAAAATCTCAAACAGTTAAATTGGAAAGTTTAGCATTTAAATGGCCTTAATCCTGTTGATGTTGCTTTCAGTTGGTGTCCAAAAGTATTTTTTTCAGAATCTTTGTGAATATAACTCAGCTGTGATTTAGAGCTCTACCACCTCTAAACATTACCACAAGAAGCAGCTGTATCTGGTTGGTTAGTTTAAAAAAAACAAAACATCATCCATCATCCATCAACCATTTATGTCAGATAAGGATTAAGCGCTGTTCTGAAAAGTTTTTTTAGCATCTAGCAATACTGTCAAATACACAAATAAAGACAAATACACAAAAAAACAAAGGGAAACACCAAATGAAAATATGAAAACATAATAGAATAATATAAAATTGTTACTGGGTAGATAGTAAGATGCTATGTTGACAGTGTAAAAGCTGTAAAATGGAGTAAATCTGCTTCTCTGCACCAATCCTTAAGAGCAGCCGGTTTAATGAAAACCTCAGAGCCCCAGGACGTCTTCCTGCACCTTGCAACCCAACAGTGCATTTCCAGCTTCCACACAGTCTGCCACAGATGGTGCTGAAAAAAAGAGAGAAAAACAAGTCAAACAGCTGATTTAACCAGCACATACTGTTAAAAACAACAGATCATCATTACTATCATGGTTTTTACCATTCTGAGCACGGAGCCATGACACAGCCTTCATAGCCAGAAGCTCCCACTCCTCCTTAGCATCCATTTTTAAAGCATGAAGCCAGATCAGAGCCAGAATGGTGGCCCACACTTCCTGGTTCACCTAATTCCACAAATCAAAGAAAGTCACGTGACAGGTAATCAAACAGAACAAGGTACATAAAGTATCTCAGGGGAAAATGTAGCCTGGTGGTTCTGAGCAACTTTACTTTAAAACAACATAATAACATGATCCACAAATATAAGACGCTGAAATATTTGATGCAGCCGGGTCATCACTGTATAATACCACTGTATAATATCAAAACAAATCCCATTATAAATTTGTCTCATTATATTTGACAGTAACGCACCGATGCAGGCTTTGACTTGTCCACCTGCTCGCGGGTCTTTCCTAATGCATCAGCCAGAGCTGGATCTAACAGCCAGGAGCCGGACGCATTCTGGAGGGAAACCACCTGCAGCAAAGGGTCTCTGCAAGGCTGTTTGGGGATGGTGCTTTCAATATCTTCATCATCCAAGGCTGAAGCAAGTACAGCTGAAGCTGATGGGAATGTCATTAGTTTTGCAGGTGTTTGGTCATAAAGCAAAGTAATGCACAAATACATTTTGACTTGATGATGATGGTACAAGATGAAAAGTCAGAGAGCCAGTGAAGTATGTATGTATGTATGTTGGTTTTTGGTTTGGTTTTTTATTTGTCACCCATCTGAATCTAAAAATAGATGGGATTTACCGACTTGGGTGGCTTCAACACACTTTTCTCTCTCAATCAAAACAATAACAAAAGAAGGCATTTGATGACGTCATGAATTAGCGTGGGATCATAGGAATTGTCGTCTTCATTGTAAAACGACTGATTGCTGTTTTATTTTTAGTTTAGGGTTCATTCAGAGTTCATTGTTCAAGAGGATTTTACTGGAGTCAAATTATCTGCAAAGGTGTCCAAAAATATTTTATTTTGCAATGTTGTTTTGTTACTGTCCTTCTCATTGTAGTATTACATATAGTACAGTATTTGTTTTACACCACTTTCCTTCTTCTTAATATTTGCAGTTTGTCTCACATTAGTTGTATGTTCTTTGTAGTGTATTTGTGTTTTTATTTAATGTGTCTTTTAAATTACCCCTGGGGGCAAATAAAGTTTACTGAATTGAATTGAATTGAATTGAAATGGACACAGTGATTATTAACAATGAATAAAGCAGTTTCACATTAAAAATCAGTCTTTCTCCAATGCTGTTTGGCACACACAAGACATGCCAGAAGGGCTGTGAGCTTATGTGCCGATTAAAATCCTTCACTTGGTTAAAATATGGTTAAAAACAACCAGGATCGAAAAAGTGTATCCTAAAAATGTGGCTTAAAAATGGATAAAAAGTCACAATGCTGACACAAAAGGGATATGACGCCATTGACAGGTGAACAACTGAAACGGAGCATAACCTTTATTAAAATGACAGATTTGTCTAAGTTTGAAAATTGCTGGAAATATTTGGGACAAAAACTCAACAAAATATATAACATAAGTCTAGTAATCTTTACATTTAATGCGTTACATATTATACCTTTGAAGTTCAGTGTTTGCAGACTTTTACCAAAAACTGAAAAAATTCATTGCACTTTAAATTAATATTCATTCCAACAGTGTCTGTAGGAAATCTATACCCAGTTAGAAAATATTGGGTCAAGAAATCATGCATGATGTTCTCATTCAAACAATTTTATACTACAAAATCTTACCTGTATAATAAAGTAAATATTATTTATATACATTTTCAAAATTGTATTTTTTATATATTTTGGGGGAATTTAATGTCTGTTTTTACCCTGTGTAGATATGACAGGAAAAGACAAAAGGAGAGAGAGAGATGGGGGGCAACATGCACACCGTCCACTGCCAGATTCAAACCACCGTCATTCCAGTTATGCAGCATGCATCTTAACCAGTAGCAACTGGAGCACACCGTATTTCTTTATTTAATATTTTAATATTTACTCCATTTCACTGTCACATTTCACTTTATTAATAAATGGATACACAAACGCATTGGCGTATCCATATATTAATAAAGTATTTTTAGTTTCACATGTACAATCAGAGTGCCCCAGATTTGTTTCTGACTGCCATTGCACAGTTTCAGCTCTTACAACACTTATTACACTGGACAGTTGTTTTGTTTTGTTTTTTTCAAATTATGTTATTCAGTATCAGATTTGAATTAAATTATTCAAGGATGATATAATAAATACAAATACAAAAATAAAATAAAAAATATATAAATGTAAATTATTTGATTCTTACAAATGTTCAATCTGAGAAATTCAAATTCAAAAGGTTCAGATTCAGTTTGTCGTAGCACATATTTCTGCCCGTAAGAAATACCCAGAGAAATATTTTACAACAAAAGGCCTGAAAATTAGTGTTAGTCTTACTCACTTAAGTCGATTACAGTAATACGTAGTATGTTGTGGCAGCTGTTGAAAACAGTTCAGTGAAAATTCAAAGTGCATGGGTCTGCTTACAACTATTGAGCTGAAGCAGTCCACGCAGATTTGGTTTCCCCATTTTTCTGTGAAGTCTGCCAAGCGTAGCTCCTCTACAACCTTTTGAGAAAGCAGAACAACCAGGTACAGAATGGTTTCTGGATAAATCCACAGGGCCCGTGTCACCTTGATGAAAAAAGGTGACATCCTGTGCAATGATATGGCTCTCTAATGTGGGACAATGACAAATGTAGAAAATTGTTAAGGTTATGTGTAGTGGTAAAACCAAGATTTTTCAGCTAATGAAAAAAATGTTTTAACGTGTTTTATTTAATTAGAAACAATCTAATGGTTCTTTTGCATGTTATGGGCATACACGTGCCTCCATGCACACATACATAAAGTAGTTCACTCACTGTTTATCCATTTACCATGTTTACAAAAATACACATGTGCGTTCCACTCCCATTCCCCTTTGTATTTAGTGGTCATACTTGAACTGCAGAGCAGTGAAACACCCAGCCGTTCTAAGTCATCATCTATCCCTTTAGGCTTTAACAAGATGTTGTTCAAATGTACAAGTTGAAAAAATGTCACAAAAAATGTGTAACAGCTCAACCTTCCTCACTTACTGCTCTGGCCAAGTGCATGTTGTGTGCATGTCAATGACTAACAAAGCATACCAGAGCTAAAACAACTCCTATACAGTATTTCACATTAAAGTTGCAAAAAACAAAGAGAGCAATTCTGCCGAGAAAATGGGTTGTTTTGTTCAGTGTTTGAATCAACTTACTGTATTTATAGAAACTATTTAAGATGTGGGATTAACTCCCATTACTCCCATTACTAATTTCATCTTGCAATCATGGGTA
>NW_019174646.1:423635-424314 GCF_002260705.1 Seriola dumerili
ACAAAGCATACCAGAGCTAAAACAACTCCTATACAGTATTTCACATTAAAGTTGCAAAAAACAAAGAGAGCAATTCTGCCGAGAAAATGGGTTGTTTTGTTCAGTGTTTGAATCAACTTACTGTATTTATAGAAACTATAGAAATTATAGAAGATGTGGGATTAACTCCCATTCAGATTTTTACTTACTACGTCTTGCAATCATGGGTAGAGCACGGGCCTTCAACAATACTTCAAGAAATTAAAAAAAAAAAAAAAATTAGTAAATGAAAATATAAACTAAATGACGGGTTTTTGAGCAAGTAGTTAAAAAAAATACTTCAAATACTCAAGTTGTTCAAATATCCAAAATAACTTAATATAACGTAATAAGTGAGACTTTTTACATACAAGTACATGCAGGTATGTGAACTTATCTTCAAATTAAATGCAATAATAACAGTGATTTGTAAATATGTGAATGAGTAACGATTTTTATAACGTGACAGCATTTGCATTGAGATTGTCTTCTACACCAATGAGCCAAAACACAATGACCACTCACAGATGAAGCAAATAACATTGATTATCTCATACCAAGGTGAATGCCCCCTGCTCGTAGTCAGTGTGTTGGATGTAGGAGAAATGATCAGGTATAAAGACCTGATAGAGCCAGACTACTGGGCTGGAGCATCTCTAAA
>NW_019174646.1:427809-434165 GCF_002260705.1 Seriola dumerili
TTAACCCTTATGCCCTCCTCGGGCATTTTTGTACATTTTTCTCAACTTTTTTTTTTGATTTGCTGATCATTTTGGCTGTGTTACAGCTTGTGGCACAATTTTTTGCAAGAACTTTTCTTTTTAGTAAAATTTTTGAAATCCATTGTCTTTTACTCTTACATGTCTTTTATACTCTATTGATGCATTTTGCACCCTCTGGACACCCTCGTGGACAAAAATGTACACGCACAAAATCGGCAATAAAATCCTCATACATCAATATTTTTTTCTGCTTTTTTTTCATAAATCACTTAAACAACTTCTAACTTGCTCAAAATTACCAAACATTCAATCATTTTCAGGATTTTAACCCTTTAAATGCCAGTTTAATTATTTGAATTATTAATTATTTATGAAAAAACCCACCAAAAATGAGTTATATTCCATATAATAAATAGTAGGCGGATGAGGCTTTGGTGGTAATTAGAGACTTGGATATGTCAAAGATTAACAACAAAATTGATTTGATTGCATTAGTATTTTTTATGTAGTGCGAGATACACCCTCTGGACACCCTCGTGGCCAAAAATGCCCCATTGACTTCCATTAAAACCACATTTTTTAATCTCACTGCCATTACAGTATAAAACCATGCATTCTGTAATGTTAGCATTTCATTTTGAAGAAAAATAGTGATATTTGACATTTTTACTGTATTCCACCAAATTCAACCATTTTCCCATTGTAGGCCGATGCATGAAATTCTTGTATTTTTACCTGTTATATTATGGAGCTATGTGACTACCAGGGGGCCCCAAGAGTTTTGTGTGTGTGTGTGTGTGTGTGTGTGCATGCGCATGTGTGTGTGTGTGAGAGAATCTGTAAGCACACACTGATTATTTCAGGGGTGAAAAAGGGCATCTTTTGAGGGATGTGTTTCATGTGTCTTTGAAGAGGTGCTTGAGTAAAAACATGGCCTCCTGACAAAAAAACAAAAACAACTGTTAGTGTATATGCACCTGGCTGCTTTCACAGCCAAATATAAGCATGCAGCTTGGCTGAGGGGTCATTTCAGTAGTGAGCAGAGAAGGAGAAAGATCTGGAGCAAAGAGAAGGAGAAAAAAATGAAGAGGTATTTCAGTGGAGAGAGAGCAGCTGCAGAATTTGGTAAATCCCATGTGACTGGGTGATGTCCACCACTGCTGGCTGAAAGAGCAAATCGCAGTGTTTGCATCACCTGGTGGAGAAAAAGAGTTTCCACTGAGCTTTTTAACTTACTGAAACCATGATTTCTGTACAAATATAAATGTTGCATATTTTAACCTTGACAGCTTTGCTATGTTTATATCTTTCTTACTTTAGGTTGCATCCTGTCAGTTCTCTGTGATGAATTGAGCATGACCTCCTCCTTCCTTAGCCAACCCATTGATAAGAGCAGAGCTGGCCCTTCCACAATCCCAAAGGAGAAACACCTGAAATACAGTAGTTTTTGTTGTTTTAACACACACACCACTACAACATGAGACATAAACAGTGAGCCGTGTGTTTTATATGGGTTTCACAACCTGTGGGAACCTGAATTTGTCTTCACCAGATTTTATCAGCTTCTTTTGTGTTGACACCTCGCCGTCAGTAAAGAAGACAAAGAGCTAGGGAGGAGAGTTTACAGTCAGGAGTTAACATAAAATCACACCCAGACACATGCCAGGCATGTGTTAGGTGCTGCTGCAGGAAACACAACTGACTTTTATGGTGAATGTAAAGAATGACAAAAACCCTGTTAGTCAGTTAAAAAAAAACAAAACATAGGAAGTTCTGCACTGAATGGATATGTATTATTAAAGACGAAAGGTGATATTAAAGGCACACAGATTTTAAACACAACCTGTTTAAAATGTTAACCGTGTGTGGTGCAGTGTGTGGTTTTACTATGTCTTTGGTTGACTGGGAATCAGGGTGGCTTGTAAATATGTTTGAGGGGCTTCAGGATCTCTGTTCCTCCAAATTAGCCTCCATCATCTCAACCTTCTTCAGAGCCTCTTCGCATGGACGCTCTGGCTGTACTCCACACAATCTACGCCAATCACACAAATGTAAGAACATACGCAACGCAAGGCCATCACACATGTTAACAGAACACTTAAAATAAAGACAGGAAAGGTATTAGACTGAGTGACATGAGGGAGTCACATACGGGAAGAATGTGTTCAAGAGCTGGACCCCGAAACTGTAAGATGTTGAAATAGCAGCCCATCGCGTAACTTCAACAGGAGCAGCAGAGTATCCTGACGGAAGTGAGAGGAATAGATAGTGAAGGTTTACTCTGTGAAAGGGCCACTATGGATTGATTTTATGATTGAGTTAGCACTTGCTGAATACCCTGGCACTATGCCTAATGCGAGTCTGTTGACGCCCTGCCTGTTGTTTCATACAGTGAACCCATAAACTCGCCAGATCGATCCAAATCAAGAACACAAACTCTCCACCACGAGGTCGCACGTGAAAGACATCACGACTGGGGGAACTCAGGTACGACTCAGCATCACGACTGGATACATCGTCGAGTGAAACATATTACTTTATTCTACATGTACCTTTATATATAACCAGAGTAACAACTTCTGCACTCACGCAGTTATGCTGTGTCGTCCTGCCATAAACACCACGCAAGTGGTGCTAGGTGGGCATCTTGTTGTAATGAATCAAACAGTTCAAAGCATCTCTTGTCAAGGAGAGTGTGAGTGCAGTTTCACAAAACCACACTCATGAACTTCATTCAAGTTATATGTTTGTTCTTAGCACTGAGGAACAATCAACACAGCAGATATTATTTAACAGTCTACCTACCGTGCCTAGGGTCTGCTCTGTGTTGAGGTGCTGGAGAGGGTGTGGAGTTGGACTCTTACTTTAAGAGACTGGACGCAGGAGAGGACACTCGGGGGAAAAAGACAGACTGTAGGGGACCAGAGAGGCTGGAACAGAAATATTAGAGACTGGTCACTTCACTACTCCACTTCCTGTGAAAAAGTAGTACTAAACTTACCAGACAGTCTAACATTTAAGCATCTATGTAAATCATAAGCTACCAGATGAAACTAAAACAAAGGACAAGCTAAACAGTTTTGACTAGAGCAGCTGTCTAAGGCTGTACTCAATTTAATATCCTTTAGCTAAATGCTAATGGTAGCATGCTAACAGACCCATGTTTAGCAGGCAGAAATTGTTTTACTTTGACTTGCTGTTATGCTCAAACAAAAAGTCAGACGATAAGACAATGGATCATCTTCTGGATGAATGAGTAAATGTACCAATGCATGGATGACAGTCCATGTAAGTTGACAAGTACTTGCTGGTTTTCCCCCCTGTGTAAGATACTCTGACATAAGTATTTGGATTTCAAACCCTCAAGAAATACCCAGATGCTTTATAGCACAGGCACAACTGCCAGATGTCTGTTGCTGTATTTCAGCACTGGTGTTTAACTTGCACGCAGTGTGTGGACGGTGCACTTGAGTACTTGACACTGCCACAGACTACAGACCAAACTAGTTTTGTTGTTCACTAAATTTAAGTGGTTGGCTGGATTCCTACCCTGAGGTTGGTAGCGAGGTTGAGCACGCAGTGGCAGACAAAAACCTCCAAGGCTCCATCATCAGCCTGAAGCACTCAGTGACGTACTCCAGCCTGATGGAAGGCGCTCTCTCCTGTGAGCAGACTGCCCACACTCAGGGTGAATATATCTGGAACTCTGCTGCACTCTCCTCCAACAGGGAAGGCCTGCTGACGCAGAGCTCTAGCGCATGCATCATACTCTTCACTGAGCCTGGAGCAGCAGATGAACAGATGTCCAGCAACATTCACTCATGCTTTATTTTTTCTTAAGATCCATTACAGTGAGTAAGCATTTACTGTTTCCAGTCACCCTGTTTCTCCTTCACCATCAGCTACAATGCTGTGTCTGTCCAATCTTTAGCACTGAAATGACAGAGGGTGAGGAGGGAAGACCAAAAACAGCCTCTACTGGTTTGGGTCCTCCTTGTTTCTCGGTAGGTCAGGGTGGAGACCAACCGTAGCCACATGGTTCCCTGACTCCGCAACTCCAACTCGATGCTCTTCAGAGGAACTGACCGAGAAATGGAAGGAAAATACAAATGGACACAGAGAAACAGAAAATAGTATTTACAATGATTGATGATACAAATTTAAGGTTCCGCGAATTGCTGGATTCCTCCTCCTTCCCCATAGTGTGAATATGTATACTTCATCATTGTCAATGACTAACAAAGCATACCAGAGCTAAAACAACTCCTATACAGTATTTCACATTAAAGTTGCAAAAAACAAAGAGAGCAATTCTGCCGAGAAAATGGGTTGTTTTGTTCAGTGTTTGAATCAACTTACTGTATTTATAGAAATACATTAAGATGTGGGATTAACTCCCATTCAGATTTTTACTTACTACGTCTTGCAATCATGGGTAGAGCACGGGCCTTCAACAATACTTCAAGAAATTAAAAAAAAAAAAAAAATTAGTAAATGAAAATATAAACTAAATGACGGGTTTTTGAGCAAGTAGTTAAAAAAAATACTTCAAATACTCAAGTTGTTCAAATATCCAAAATAACTTAATATAACGTAATAAGTGAGACTTTTTACATACAAGTACATGCAGGTATGTGAACTTATCTTCAAATTAAATGCAATAATAACAGTGATTTGTAAATATGTGAATGAGTAACGATTTTTATAACGTGACAGCATTTGCATTGAGATTGTCTTCTACACCAATGAGCCAAAACACAATGACCACTCACAGATGAAGCAAATAACATTGATTATCTCATACCAAGGTGAATGCCCCCTGCTCGTAGTCAGTGTGTTGGATGTAGGAGAAATGATCAGGTATAAAGACCTGATAGAGCCAGACTACTGGGCTGGAGCATCTCTAAAAGGAGAAGACTCATGCTACCAGTCGGCAGTGTTGAGTGCGTACCGACAGTGATCAGAGGACCGGTTAGAACAAGTCCAATCTGCAACAGCTCCACCTTGCAACTTGCAAGACTTAGAGGATCAGCTGCTAACGTCTTGACCATGGGTTGTCAAAAATGTCATGGGTCATCAGTGTATCAGACTCAGCCTTGGTCACCAATAGTAACTTTAAAGCAGTGAGTAATACAGTATTAGTTTTTCATTTGCTACTGAAAAAGCACTTACCGGGTGTTGGAATATTTCTGCGCACCAGAGGTCCTTGAATCGGCTTTCTATTGCCTTTATTGAGAACAATAAAGGCAGTGTAGGAACTGCTGACCCCTGATTGGACACTGAGCTCCACCACTTTCTTCTTCACTCCTTCATCTTGCTGTCCTCTGTGTTCTCTCTCCTCCATCTCCAGGGAGCGAATCAGAGTCCGAGCACCCAACCTGTGGACTGTTAATCTGCAGATAGGACAGAGGAGTGAACACAGGTAGAGATATGCAGTATGTCTAGCTAATCATGTATTTGTTATGGTTAGGCTGTTTCCTTTCGTCATTCCCTGAGTTTTCCTGCCATTTTCCCCCCTATCGCGCAGCATCCAACCTGCTGCAGTATTTAAACCCTGAAACTTCCCTGCAGTCTTAGCCAGATCATTCAGTGTAATCACATGGTTCATCATCCCGGTCTCTCCAGTCGTCTGCCACGACCAACTCTGTAATTCCAGTCCTTGACGTTTCCTCCGCCATCTGCTTGCCCTGCTATGCAAGTCCTGAAACAAGCTCCAGCTCTTCCAACAATCCAGCCTCCCCCACCCCACAAGTCTTCAATAAAACTGCATTTAAATTTCTAACTGTCTTCTTGTCTGTATTCTGCATTTTGGGTCATAACATGTGTTATGTTCTGCTGTACATGGTAGCATGACAAAGTTTAATTGTCTTTATTTTTAGAGCAATAACTATATTATATACTATTTTTTTATCTAAATAGTTGAACTCAAAATTTGGAATAGCACTGTCTGACCAAATACTGTTTTACCCAGTGTCCTCTGCAGGTTTGAGACTGAATGGGAGCTGGTTCTTAGAGGGATGACCTGCCAGGCTGTACTTCACCGTCACACAGCCCTGTGCTGCCTCTGAACTCTGAGAAAGCATTACAGTGTTACAAACCATAGTAATTGCTATAAATACATGCTGCACAGAAATGCTCAGAATTAGTTAACAGAGTCTGCTGCTTCCTGATCTACAGCAGTGTGATGACTTCAAATCATTATATTAATACAGCTGAATGCTGAAACAAATCAGAGCAGAGAGGTAATTCACTATGAGATGGTGCTGCTCCTACCTCTCCGGTGCACTGGGCATAAACCAGTGACCTTTGACCCTGGAAAAGTGCTGTGATTGGTG
>NW_019174646.1:434190-448700 GCF_002260705.1 Seriola dumerili
AAAAAAAATTAAACTTTATATACGTCTATATGAAACTATATTTTTTATTTTTTATATTTAGTGGTTTACAAGATGAGTTTTTGCTTTTTTATATAAGATGACAGGTGAAATGAATCACAACATAGCGTGTGTGAGCTCTGTTACAGTAGAGGGATCACAACAAAGAAGTGATGATTAAAAAGACCAACGTAACTTACAATAATACCCAACAACGTGTAATATTACTGTTATTTGTTTGTGGCAGAAACTGTTACCTTACTGTCTTTCGTAAAAATGACAGATGTGACTCAACTGAAGGAAAATCTGTGCATCTGTGCAAAAGCAGAGCACTGTTCACCTGATGTTAAATAATACACCTGTACAGCATGTAGCAGGTTCAACATACAGTACATAGACATCTTCACCTATACACTATACAGTCAATAAAGGTGACTTTTAAGCATATTCCAATAATTAAAACAATGTATCCGAGGCATACCTTTACGTAGAAAGTGTACCAAGCGCAGGAAGTGTCAGCCACGGAGGCTTCTGCCTGACCTATTTACAGTCAAACTCAGGACACGCCTACTACCTAAGCTCGGCTGGAGCGCCCAGGAGACAGGTCCAGTCGCCCTGTTACTTGCATTCTTCTATCTATCTACCACTGACCTTTTCCCAAACCTACTCGCTAACTCTCAACTTATTGCTAATCCTTGCACGTGTCGTTAATAATCACGATACATGAATTAAGTCAAGTTATTTCACAATAGTTCAGCCATTCAGTTCCTACCGCCTAAAAGACAACGCACACTCAAATATAATGAGCAGTAAATCTAAATTGCGTACAGTGATGAATTAATAAAGATGATACATTAGATCCTCAGAATTCGGACACTAAATAATAAAAAAAAATAAAACGAAGGACTGACTTATTTCGGAAGAAATCTCAGTGGCATGTCATCAGCTTGGAGACGCTTCAAAAATGCTCAGCGTTAAGGTGGCATACTCTGGATCCCTGCATGCTTTCTTCCAGTGGTCCACAACAATAAAATAGAACAGAAGTGCAGTCAGAGAGCACAGACCTCCGTCAAACAGCACAAAACCAATCTTCTGAGAAAAAAAAAATTAAATTCAAAGAATATGATCCAGATCTGCCCCAGAATTTAATGGGTTCTTCCTTTGGCCCTGCCCCGTCTACCCACCTAGTTCGGTACAATTCTAGTCTAATCCACTGGCACCTTCACTACCTCCACTTCCTGTGAAAAAGTAAGTACTAAACTTACAGACATCTCACATTTAAGCATCTAATGTAAATCATAGCTACCAGTGAAACTAAAACAAGACAAGTCTACAGTTTTGCTAGCAGCTGTCTAAGGCTGTACTCAATTATATCCTTTAGCTAAATGCTAATGGTAGCATGCTAACAGACCCATGTTTAGCAGCAGAAATGTTTACTTTGACTTGCTGGTTATGCTCAACAAAAAGTCAGACGATAAGACAATAGGATTCATCTTCTGGATGATATATGTACCAATGCATGGATGACAGTCCATGTAGTGAAAGTACTTGCTGGTTTTCCTACCCTGTGTTAAGTTCTCTGACATCAATATTGATTTCACCCTCAAAAATCCCAGATGCTTTATAGCACAGCACAACTGCCAGATGTTCTGTTGGTGTATTTCACACTGGTTTTTAACTTGCACCAGTGTGTGGACGGTGCACTTGATACTTGACACTGCCACAGACACAGACCAAACTAGTTTGTTGTTCACTAAATTTAAGTGTTGGCTGGATTTCCTACCCTGAGGTTGGTAGCGAGGGTTGAGCACAGCAGGCAGACAAAACCTCAGCCCGTCATCAGCCTGAACAGCCAGCTCAGTGACGTACTCCAGCCTGATGGAGGCGCTCTCTCCTGGAGGCAGACTGCCCACACTCAGGGTGAATATATCTGGACTCTGCTCACTCTCCTCCAACAGGAAGGCCTGCTGACCAGAGCTCAGCGCATCATCATACTCCTCACGAGCCTGGAGCACAGATGACACATGTCAGCAACATTCACCATGTTTATTTTTTCTTTAAGATCCATTACAGTGAGTAAGCATTTACTGTCCAGCTCACCTGCTGTTTCTCCTTCACCTCAGCTACAATCTGTGTCTGTCCAATCTTAGCACTGAAATGACAGACAGCAGCATCTCCAGGCAGAGGGAAGACAAAAACAGCCTCTACTGGTTTGTCCTCCTTGTTCTCGTAGGTCAGGGTGGAGACCACCGTAGCCACATGGTCCCTGACCTCCAGCTCCACCTCGATGCTCTTCAGAGGAACTGACCGAGAAATGGAAGGAAAAACAATGGACACAGAGAAACAGAAAATAGTATTTACAATGATTGATGATACAAATTTAAGGTTCCCGAATTGCTGGATTCTCTCCTTCCCCCATAAGTGTGAATATGTATACTTCATCAATTTTAAGGATGTTTTGTAAAAGCCCTACGGACCAAAAACTGACTCCAGTGGACAAATATCAGCACACACAAGCCAATTCACACCCACAATCATTCTTACACATGTCGAAATATCGACACTAAGGCCTTAAATAAGCAATATTTAAAATGATCAGTAAATCAATAAATTTCTTCATCTCAGTACTAGACAACCAAAGTTACAGGAGCTGAATTTAAGGTCTTCAAATTACGCATTCTGTTATATCTGAATCCAAATGAAATTAGCAAATCTTCACATTTCAGATGGGCTAATCAGTTCTAATCTGATCAATCTTTTTGAATCTGAATAGACAGCACTATTTAACAGACTACAATGGGAAAAAAATACAGACACAGAATCTGTATTTTGTTACTGCAAGTTAATATGGTTATTCAGTATGAATAAAAGTCGGTCGGTCCTCTGTGAGAGGCTGTGGGTATGAAGAAAAGTTAGTAAATCAATTTTTTACATGAGCAAAACCTAATATACAAAACAGATGTGTTGTCTGACTGCACTGTACCTGGTGCTTTATTGGCGGTAAGCAGGCCACAGCAGTTCACCATCATGTCAGCTCAACAGGTAACAAAGTCTGTAAAAATAAAAAAAAATTAAACTTTATATACGTCTATATGAAACTATATTTTTTATTTTTTATATTTAGTGGTTTACAAGATGAGTTTTTGCTTTTTTATATAAGATGACAGGTGAAATGAATCACAACATAGCGTGTGTGAGCTCTGTTACAGTAGAGGGATCACAACAAAGAAGTGATGATTAAAAAGACCAACGTAACTTACAATAATACCCAACAACGTGTAATATTACTTGGCAGAAACTGTTACCTTACTGTCTTTCGTAAAAATGACAGATGTGACTCAACTGAAGGAAAATCTGTGCATCTGTGCAAAAGCAGAGCACTGTTCACCTGATGTTAAATAATACACCTGTACAGCATGTAGCAGGTTCAACATACAGTACATAGACATCTTCACCTATACACTATACAGTCAATAAAGGTGACTTTTAAGCATATTCCAATAATTAAAACAATGTATCCGAGGCATACCTTTACGTAGAATGTGTACCAAGCGCAGGAAGTGTCAGCCACGGAGGCTTCTGCCTGACCTATTTACAGTCAAACTCAGGACACGCCTACTACCTAAGCTCGGCTGGAGCGCCCAGGAGACAGGTCCAGTCGCCCTGTTACTTGCATTCTTCTATCTATCTACCACTGACCTTTTCCCAAACCTACTCGCTAACTCTCAACTTATTGCTAATCCTTGCACGTGTCGTTAATAATCACGATACATGAATTAAGTCAAGTTATTTCACAATAGTTCAGCCATTCAGTTCCTACCGCCTAAAAGACAACGCACACTCAAATATAATGAGCAGTAAATCTAAATTGCGTACAGTGATGAATTAATAAAGATGATACATTAGATCCTCAGAATTCGGACACTAAATAATAAAAAAAAATAAAACGAAGGACTGACTTATTTTGGAAGAAATCTCAGTGGCATGTCATCAGCTTGGAGACGCTTCAAAAATGCTCAGCGTTAAGGTGGCATACTCTGGATCCCTGCATGCTTTCTTCCAGTGGTCCACAACAATAAAATAGAACAGAAGTGCAGTCAGAGAGCACAGACCTCCGTCAAACAGCACAAAACCAATCTTCTGAGAAAAAAAAAATTAAATTCAAAGAATATGATCCAGATCTGCCCCAGAATTTAATGGGTTCTTCCTTTGGCCCTGCCCCGTCTACCCACCTAGTTCGGTACAATTCAGTTCAGTACTTTTTGTGTAATCCTGCTGACAAACAAACAAACAAACAGACAGACAAACAGACAAACAGACACAGCTGAAAACCCGCTTGGTGGAAGTAATAAAAATATATTTCAAAATCAGAGTGAGCCTTGCTGTCATGTGCTCTGTGGTTTTTAAGAACCAGTTAGTAGATGAAAACGTGTTCACAACAAGTTAGAAGCCTAATGTTTTTTTGTTTTTTCTTATGTCTGTTCAACAAATAGGATGGAAGGATAGCAAAAGTAAATATTGAATATGGAATTTCGTTTTGGTCAAAGGATGCCTTTAATTCCTGGCGGTTTTTTCTGTCTAGTTGTGCCTTCATATATTTAAACCTGACATGTATTTTCCAATGTCTGATGAGGTTTGAGGGTTTTAGGAGTAACTGGCATCAGCAATGTATTGGCATAAAAACTTCCCCACAACTGTAAAAAGTGGGGGCAAGTGGTGCTGATAGCTATCATAAGATGAGAGCAGTAAAAAGACAGCCGTTTGGAAAAAGGGAAGTGACTATCCAAATCAGGACCTTCATTATCATTGTTGCAGAGAGTGAGTTCTGCAGTCTGTTATGACTAAATGAATGCTTCTATACACAGAAAAATACCGGGAGCAGTTCTTATAAACACACAGAGAATATGTTAGTGTAGCAAGAGTAGACCTATTATAATATGTAAAGTAATGTGGTTGACGCGACAGTTGTTAAACTGGGTCATGTGAATCTTCTGCTGAAAGCAAAACCAGTGTGAAAAACTAAGCCCAGAATAAAAGTGGGTTACCTTACCGCAGGTAAACAGGAAACATGCACTAACCACCTGCAGCTATCTTCCAGTAAATTGGGAAGTTCAGAGAAGTATAACCTCTGGTTGTTCTTAATGTTTTTACCCATCACCCTGCTTCTGTAGGTGTGTGTGATCAAGCTTCCCAACAATCTACTTTCACTTTCTGAGAGAAACAGTGGTTTTTTTTTGTGGTTTGCTCACGAGATGGAGTGAGACATAGACACAACTACAGACACAAAACTTTCTTCTTCTCTCTTTGTTTCTCTTTCACCCCATAACTAAAACAGGATCAAATATTTTTGCTCTGGAAAACTAGTTTAGGTCTTAAAAGGTGGTTGAGAAGCTGCCAAATCCCTGAAACAACAGAAAGACCAAAGCTGAAAAATACCCCAATCATTTAGTCTATGTCCTTTTACCACATTCAGTCGCACAAACTGAAGTTCAGCATTGTCACAAGCGTTGGCTAGCAACTGATGCCCTTCTTTGAAAACAGCCATTAGAAATGCGGGTAACTATGGAGAGAGGAAGGGTTGTAGTGTTTGCAGTTGTGAAAAGGAGTGTTTTTTGTGTTGTCTTAGGAAAAAGCGGGAGTGATGGAGGGAGAGAGGGCAGGGGGGGTTGGGGTAGGCCTTAAGTTGAACACCCTAACTGGTAATATATGCAGCCCATTGTGTGTGAATCAATGCACCATGCAATAATGGGGGTAAGGAGGGCACAAGGCTGTAGGGAAAGCTATTGACGGGATGTCCTCTGCCTCACGGTGTGCCCCCCTCACTAAGAAACACACCCAAGACCGTGCCGTGTCAACTAGACTCTCATCCAAGCTTCTTCCATTCATATCTTGGTTGTTATTTTTCTTACTGAGGAGCCAGCCAGAGACAAGAGCCCAAGGACAGACAAATGTGAAGACTCAATATATTTGTCACACAGACAAGAATGCTGTGATATCAGGGGCCGTTTCCTCTGTTAACAAGTTGTGGTTCTAAGTTGTTATATGAACATTACATTTGTGGCGTTCCTGCGCGCTGTGACTGCGGTGTCTCGGCTAAATGCGCGTCTCAACAAAGTCTAAAGAGGAAGAGTCTGACAGGATGAACTGAGGAAGAACATTTTTATTTTGTGTCGAAAAACTTAGATTAAAGGTACAACTATAACGAAGTGTTGTAGTTGTTGGTAATATACAAACAGAGGTTAAAAAAAATAATGAATACAGCATGTACTAATTGTGCAATTAAAAAAGACTCACATTCTTGTTGACATTCTTTCACCGCGATGAAGGAGAAGTTTGGTGCAAAGCTAAAGCTCTAGTTAATACACTGTGCTTACATGCTCAGTAATGGGCAAACTAAGCAATGAAAGAAGTACGCAAGCTATACAGGTTAAACACAAAAAAATGTATCAGATAGTGCATCATTCCTGGAAGTGATTGATAGGAGGATCTTTGTGTTCTCAATTTAAGGCCCACGCCAATCAATTAAAAGTGATTTGCTAATGGACGCTGGCAGAGTGGAGGGAGCAGTTGTTTATGGGCCTCATTGCTTTGTTTCAGTGTCTCCCTTGTGAAAGCATAAGACTAGAGAACAAAACCAAAGTATTGTATCTGAATAAAGTGGACAAGAACAATAGGAGCCTCTGTACAGACAAGGCTGAGAAAAATGTAAAAGAAGGTTTTAGGGAGAGGGGGGTGTTATAAGGAGTGTGGTGATGACAGAAAAGGACACAATGGATGACTGGCAACAGACTGATCAAATCAGCACAAAACTTTACTGAACAAGAGGGGTCGGGTCAATTCATAACCATCTTATTTAGCAAGCAGGAATTGATTTTATGTGGACAAAATCATGAACCATTAAAGAACTCTCTTGGTTCAGTTCAGCTAAATGTTGTTTGATGTTGGAACATTATTTTCAACATGCATCCATAAAAAGGCAAAGCACTAAAATAGCTTTGAAAATAACAAATAAAGCATTCACAAAAAAAAGCTCAAATTTATTGAGGCTACACACGGAAGTGTAATTGTGACAGGTGTTGCTTGACAAACCTGACCTGACTGCCAGTTTCCCATCTGTGTACAGAGCATTTTAGCATCTATTTTAGTCTATACCATGTGCTATGCCTATTAAATACCTTAAAAGTTGGATGCAAGAGTGATTCTTGTATTGCAATTAACTGCAAAACCCATGGTTTTATTTTATTTTATGCAGGTAGGATGTGACATACTTCAGCCTATCTCCAGGACATAATGTCAACAGGCAGAGGAAGAATCTGGGAGGGGGAGTGGGAAACCATTGTACTGGTTTATTCTCACTTACCTCCTCCTTCTGCCTCTACCATGCTTGGGCTTCCTTCCCCAATTTTTCGGTCTCGAGTGTTAACGCTGTCTTCTTGACTCGCAACACGCACCATAGTACATGAACAGAGCAGGCCATTCTCAACGTCACCTTGGAGACTCTGAAGGGCACCAAAAAAACACCAGGAAACCATGCACAGGACACAGGTGAGCTGATGTGTTGCAGACAGTGTATTTACCTGCAGTGTCCAGTATAAAAGACGTCATTGAGGGTCAATCATATTATCCATGTCATATCGAGCACTGAACTACTTCTCGTTCCAATGATGGTAAAAATCAGCCTGTGTCCCTCCCAGACCAGACTAGGCCGCTGGCTTCTGGAGAGATGTGAAAGAGGGTGGTGAAGTCCAACGCTGCCATGGACTTCCTGATCTCCACAGTCCGACCCGGGGACGTATGTATACCACTTTGATTCAGAGCGTTGTGGACGCGCCATGTGGATGTTTACGGCAGGTGTGGGCTCAGACTCTGCTCTCAGTACGGGCCAAAGAGTACCAAAGTGCTCGCCACAGCTTGGCCAGCTACTCCACTGCCCTGCAGGTAACAGACATGATAGATGAAGATGTGAAGATGTGATATACTGTAACAGTGGTAAATTAGTTACAATTTATATATTAGCTTAACTTCTGAACAATCACTGTTTTACAATTTTAGAACAATATTATTTTTAATACTCATACATAAACCAAAAAACAGGTAAGGCTTTGTTCCTTTCATACATGTGTGTTTGCCAGGATTTTACTACAAGCCACAGTAACTGGGTGGGAGATGGGGCCAGCACTCCATATACCTGCACCTGCGTGCAGCCAGAGGAGCGCTGCCATCCTGTGGCTAAAGGTAATTCATATTCATATGTGATGATACCTAGCTGTCCCACTTCAATCACATCAAAACCTGGACCTATCATGACGATCTTACAAAGCATTCTCTTACACAAAAATCAGTTACTCAAGTTACTGACTGCTAGGATGTTAGCCGCATGGTGTCGATTGTGTATCATGATTAATATCACGATTAAAGTATCTCCCAGGACACAGTGTTCATATTGGGTTCATTGAAAAGGAAAAACATTTATTGTATTCTCCAGATCAAAACATAAGGCCAGATATGGTTGAACAAAAACTAAAACAAAAACAAAAATTTGGGGCATTTTCCAACATTTGCTGTACATTAATTCATGAGGTGTGCCAACTATTGTTGCTGGACTGAAAGCATTAAAGCTAAACAAACTAGATGACAGGTCAATAGTTTAATCAGTGGAAAGGCAAGGTAATCTGTGGCTGGGTTCAACAACCACACCTTAGCAACACAGACATTTTGGCAACTACAACGAGTGGAAAACTCTGACTATGTAATGTATACATTTACTGAGGATTAATGGCTAAAGAAAAACAAAGTCTACAGACACATGGCTGATCAGGTGATGGCAGAAGGAGGAAAACAACAGCCAGTATCCAATGTACTTTGACCTTAAACCTGAAAAGTAATGTGAAGCCTTTTAACACGGTTTTAACTCAGCAATGTGGTAGACAATTCCTGTGACCAATCATTTGCCAGATAAACTTGTAACAAAATAAAGCTGTTGCATTACTGTACCAAATCCGCACACAGTGTACTTGATGGTGAAGAAAAAGACCTTTCAATCCAAAGAGTGAAAACTCAAACAAAAATGATTGGGAAAGTTGTGTATAAAAAAACAAAAAAAGACAAAGGGCCATACAATAAGGATTTGGTAGCTTTAAACGATGATAAAACTAAACCCTCACTCTTTCTGTCCACAGAGGACACCCCTACCTGTATGGAGTGCTTCAGTATCACCTGTCGAAACAAACCTCCTGCAAGGAACTGACAAACCACACAGCAAGACCCCAGCTGCTCACCACTGGCTACTTCAGCACTGACCATCTAAAAACCTCAGGGTATGTAAACAGTCATTCAGCACAACGCTGCAGTCCTGCCAAAAAAAACATGTGAATTAAAATCCAAAAAAGCATTTTAACACAGAATGTTTTCATGGCTTTTTTTTTTACTTTTCAGGTAAATGTAGTCATGGAAGGTATTCATGACAGTAGCCGCTATATGGGGCTAAAGGGATGCTATCAAACAAGACACAGCACCTCAACCTTCTCTTCTCCCCTCACCCCATTACCCTCCATGTGGAAGTGCCACTTTGGCTACTGAGGCCACCCTGAGCTGTTACTGAGAGACCTCAGGGACACTGTCTTGGTCACAAAACCTATTCCTCCCAGGTAACTTTTTAACTACTGTTACAATTGTCTGAATAGAAGACACTGAATAATATGCAGCAGGTCCAAACAAGTCTGAGACCATTTTCCCCATTCAGCTTCCCAAGTATGGATGTTGCATAAAGTTCAAGCTGATGATGGTATGTAGTATGTTTTTTATGATCCTTCTAAACTTCTTTTGACAGGCTCTTCAGTGTGAAGCAGGTCCGTGCACTGGTATTTGTCATGGACACCACAGGTAGCATGTTTGAGGAGATCACTGTCTGCTCGCCATCCGGCTCACGCCCTCAATCCAGAGCCGAAGCCAACCAGCCCTGGGCAGCCTGGCACCTTTCTACTTGTGCCCTTCCATGACCAGGTGAGATAGATATCTGTCACAGTTGTGGAAAGAAAATAGTATTTGTACAGAGCTGGAAAAAATCTGCCTGAAGAGCTGGAGCTAAAAAGTCATATGTTTGACTTCTCTCTATTATGGCCAAAAGCATATACCACAATACACTACTACTGCACAGGAGAGAAAAAAAAAAACACCTTTTGTGCTCCAGAGGCAACCATGCAAATTTGATACTGCCTGAAGTGATGTCGATTGAGTCAAGTGTTGAGACTGAACACTACAAAGTTGCATTAGTGGTGTCAGAAAGAAGCAAGCTTACCGAGGCTACATTAGCCACTAGTGGTGTTATACACCCACATCTCCGACCAAACTCTCGATATCTCTGGCTTTGCTGCATTTGTTATTTTCAGAAAAAGTCAGTGGCTGGTTACTTACCATCTAACATTTCTGGCTACTGTGCTCTGCAGCTGTTAGGACCAGTGTATGAGACCAATGACCCCAAACCAGTTTATCACACATGGAGAACCTGACGGCGCTGGGAGGAGGAGACGAACCAGAGATGTGTTCTTCTGCCGTTCAGGTAACTTTATACAGCTGTTGGTTCTTGACCTAGGAACGAGGTGAAGTGATCAGGTACAGTGAGGGTCCAAGCTGCATGTGTTGAATTGTAAGCACATGTGGCAGCTGAATTTTCACATTGTCGCTGTGTATGGATACAGTTTGGGCGCTCACCACAACAGTCCACCACTGTCATGAGTGATATTTGTAGTTCACTGATTGGCCATCTCTAAATGAGTGCCCACATGTTTGACGCGGTGAAGGCACTCGCACTGAGAAACAGAGCAAGGTAGGGTTTCATTTTAAAGATTATTCCTCCAATAAAAGGATTCGTCATCTTCAGTTATTGATCACATGCGGTTTTGAGTACACTGGAAGACGACTCGACGCCATGGTGTTTACATGAGGATACGTTTAGAATATGAGACATTCTAGAATAAAGCACTCAGCTATTTCACCTTGGATTGAATATTAACAGGTCTCAAACTTTATCAGTCAGGAACATCAATTATCTAAACATTTGAGATGTCTTGATTATATTGCTCTCAAATAGGAGGAAGGAGTATTACGTACATTGTGCATGTGCATTTTTTTCTTCTGATGTATTTGAGATTGGATAATGATATGTCTGTCCTTATACTTACAATCTCGGCTGCATTTTACTGTGGACAGAATTACACCTGTTGATCAAGCACGAGGGCATAGTTGGTATATTTTGGCGACATTTCTATGTCAGCTCAACTCATCACTCAAGTTCCAATCTGATTTTCCCACAGGTTTGAAGTTTCTCCTAACTGAAGACCCCAAAATTAACAGAGAGCCAGAAGCGCAGGAGTGACGGAGAGAGAGGAAGAAAGAGGAAGGAGTTAGTGGAATGATTTTGTGCCCCTGATCGTCTTCTCTATCTGCTCGTCTCTCCAGTCATGTCCTACATGACTTCAAGTTTTTCCTGTTCAGGAGGAGTTGCATCTAATAATTCACACCAACTCTGCATTCCACAAGGTTTCTACCATAGTGAGGATAACTACAGCTTGCTATGACAAAGGTTGACAAACATTAAGATCCTTTTTAACTGGGGGATACAACATTTTAACATGTTTTTTATCTCCTGATTTCCTACTTGATAATTATCTCACAAGCCTTCAGATTTAATTGTTCTCGTGGCCCATTATGGTCGTGTCCCGACAACTTGAGATAATCTTAACTAATGAGGTCTCTGGTTCATATTTCCTATTATAACAATCTGCTCACTTTTTTGTGCCAGTGGAGGCAAGCATTAATTACGTCCATAGAGCTGACAGGAACCGACAGGGTTTTTGGTTAAATATCTGTGTGTCATTAACGGGAACAACTCCTTTCACATAAAAGTTGTTGTGTGATCCATTTTCACTTATAGAAATGTTGACTATCTCTTCAAAGTAGAAACATACATTTATCATTGAGATATGTCCAGCACATTTTTTCCTCCTTACTTCCCCAGGTGACCCTACTCCATGTGGAGAGTGCCCAGGAGTGATTTGTCCTCCCATTGCTTCAGAAAGTTGAAGCCTCAGTAAAAAATGTCACCCTACATGTCACTGGCATTCTGACAGAGTGTTTCCCTTACCAATCCTTCAGGTACATCTAGGCAGAGTTACTAGGCTATAACAAGTATAAGCTGGAAGGATTAAATCTAGGGCAGCATAATAGTCTGGAACTACGTGTCTGGAGCTGCACTTTTGTAATGTTCCATTACCACTGCCTCTTCTGATACATTTGACAATAAATTATTTTTCCACCAATTATTCCTCCTTTCTCCTCCTGTTTCAGACCCAAAACGCCCGTCTCCTGAAATTGAGCAAGCAAGCGCCCTTAGCCAGAGTCTTTGGAGAGACTCTTTAGGGTCTGCTACCGCCAATCAGCTACCCTGCTCTACCGCCACTCATTTTACCAGACCAGGCCAAGGTGGACAAGTCCACGCAAGCGAGTGACGGAGCCACTCACGCTCATATGTGATAGGTAAACAAAAAACCGTGGGTCAACGCCACTGAAGAAAATCCCCCTACCAATACAGAGTTCATTCATGCAACATATAGATTATTAATCTTTCTGACTGCACTTTTAAGACTTTAAAACGTCCCCAGGGTTCTTTTATCTGCACGCCACCACCAGGTGACAGCGCACTGATGTTAGGATTTCACCATGTATTCACTTTTGCCACCTGTAACCAATTTCGAGCAGCACGCCTGTTACTGCGACAACCCCGATTTACCACGGCTGCACTGGACATCTGTCTCCTACAGCGGCTGCCACCCATCATCTCTGCGCGAGAGGGGAGGGATCGGTTCATAAAACTCTGGATCCCCAGATGGATGAGGTACTCACCATTTGTCGTGCCCAAACGTGCATTTAGCATTTATGTGCAGCGCTATCCATTATGATGAAGACTAAGCTCTGTAACTTTTAATGTTGCACATATTCTTCAAATTTTTCACCATTAAAGCTACTAAGTTGGTGAATGAACAGTGAAGAGTGAGCGAGGGAGGTTGGATCGAGTGTCGTGTGGGATCAGGTTCTATCGACGTAAGTAATGACTTCAGATTTGTCTACCCCTCTCAGTGAATGTGGCTGTACACTGTGTGCGGTGTCACACTTTACCCACTATCTAACAATGGTGAGTACTGAGTTATATCTTACTACCGTCACAGTTTAGCCTCTTTATCACCAGTTTTTTAAATGTGTTAAACTCCAAACCATGCCGTGTTGCACATGTGATTCTGCCTCTCTTTCTGCTGAGATATGTAGAATTAGTTCTACTATAAACAGCGTGAATCGGAAAAATGTTTTTTTTTCCAGAGAGACTACTCATAATGAGAGGTCACTGAAGGTTCCTCCTGCTCGTGCAACACGATCTTTGACTCAGACTTTCAGACACAACTAGTGCAATAATTAAGCCCTCGCTACTCAAAGGAAACCTATGTGCTATGCTGTCCATGGATCCTTGATACCCTCGGACTCTCGCCGTGCTCTCAGCTCTCCTTGCGGCTCAGCGAGGCAGGTTGCCTGCGAAAAAGTTGCGGTCGGAGACGCGTCCGAGACAGAGCACAATTCTTTGACTGGTGAGCTCTAATGTTTTGGGACGCTGAAGCCTCCACCTCCTCCTCCTCTTCTTCTTCATCTTCATCCTTACTCAGCGGACGAGCGATTAATTGCTGCATAAAAACTATAAAAAAAGTGCACTGATTTTTTTTTTTTTTTTACAATGAATTGAACAACAAGAGTGTATAAAAACCAATTTACTGAAGCCAAGACGTTAGCAAGAAATCTAAAATTAACGTTTCATTAAACAGCCTGAGAGTTCAGCGTTTCTGAGATACGAAATAAGTCAAGAGCCTACTTCATCCGTCTGGCAGAAAAAGTCTAAAATCACAGACTGCTTCACTGAGAGGCATTTCAAACAGCTCCAGTGACTGCTAAGCGTACACTGAAGACAAATTTATAACAAGCCTACTGTGTGTTATTAATAGACTAAAGAAATTACCAGGACCTTTTATAATAGACACTTTTAGTGCGAAAGTCTATGCCACTTGCTTCAAGAATTCTGTTGTCAATGTGCCCTTGTATAGAGAGCATTGTGGCATGCTGCTGGAATTTAGTTGTCCCCCGCGTTCCCATAGTAGACAACAGTCGTTTCGAGACCAGCTCACATGATAACGAAACCGAAATAGACTCGAGAGAACACGACTGGAGACGGATGAGAGCTGAGACTCTGAGAGAGTTCATATGCTAACTCAAGCAAGAAGCAAAAACTAATTGACATGATGGCGTTCAGAATCAGAGCAACCTGCGTAATGGGAGAAACTCAGAAGGCGTCATTACAACAGACGAGTTGGTGTGTTTACAGTGTGATTTCAACAGTCCAGTTCATAAATTTTCACAGTTCGAGTCTGTTGAACCTCCAGCTAATCCACACCCGTGTTCAGCACTACAGGGGTGTG